>NW_006799981.1:435897-439231 GCF_000485575.1 Poecilia formosa | reverse complement strand
AAACGATGTTTTGAAAATCATGTAAAGCACTTTGAAATGCCTTGCTGCTGAAATGTGCTATACAAATAAAATTTGATTGATTTTGATTGATTGATTGATATATATATAAAGTTTTTGAATGTCACGTCTTTATTCCAATAAAACTGCAAAACGGTGCACAAAAAGGGTCCAAAAATACATGATAGAACTTTATTGCAGAATCCTGACTTCAACCCAATTGGTAGACTAGTTAGTATCTGACCCCACATGTTCTCCTGAAAAAATCAGAAGAGAATTCCCACAAATACACTCCTACACCGTCATATTAGACAATACATATTAAAGAATAGGGTTTTACTCAAATTCATACAAGTGTGAACACAGACAAACACTTTTCATAACAAATGCCACAGTTTGTAATGAGTTCATAGGAAATATGGGTTATTTTTAAAAATGAATTACTGAAACAACTGAGCTTCTGATAGCATTGCAATTTCCCAAGAATGTTTGAAAGTTTACCAAACGGCATGTTGGCCTACGCTTAGGATTTAAATCACAACTAGTGTCAAATTAATTCTCTCTATTTTTCATGTTAACCAGAAGCTCAGAATTCAGGAATTCACTGAGCATCAGAAATCATTTTGAACTTAATATCTACAGTGAACCATCACAGGAACTTGGTGCCACTGGGTTTGGCATGACCCCTCAGGGCAAAGTTGCAGCGCATTTTTCTCCTGGAGTAGCCAGCATTTCACAGCACTACACTCTTCCCACATTTGATGCCTTTTTTGCTCACTGTGCTGACCCTTTTAGTGATTCTGCAGAGAACACGGATACTTCTTTGGACTGTAGATGCTCCCTGGATCTTTTGCTTCGCATCGACCTCTTGGCCTCTTCTCTCTGGTTTTGATCTCCCTTCCCCAGCTCCTCTGCCCCCACCTCCCTGGAGGGTGTCAGCGTTGGCTGAAGGGGCTTCCAGGGGGCTTCAAGGGGCCTTTCAAACCTTCATCCAGGTCTTAGTGTTCAAAGACCCTGGCCAGTCATCCAGCTACACACTCACACACTCACTCACACAGTTACACTCTTGCACACAAGCCTGGACTCGTTTACATCTGTGCAGATGTGCACATGATCTGCACTGACAAAATAAGAGAAGTGCTAAGAGAGTCAAAAAGGCAAGAGTTACTCAGAATTTCAGAATAACATCAAACTGATTTATCCGAGATGCGGCTTTAGTACGATCAAATTTAGTTTCAAAATGTCAGCTGAGTCCAATGTACATAATAGATTGCCATCCCTTTTCCTATAAAGTATTTTATGTTGCTACCTGTGCTTATTTTCTCTTGGTCTACATGGTCTTAGATTGGAGCTGCTTGCTAAAGTTGTATAAAGCTTCCTAATTTAACACTGCCTTCTGGGACTCCTAACGGCTGAAGAGTGGATGGAGAAAGCAGATGTGCCTTCCAACAGAGGAAATAGTTGCTGGCCAACCGAGTGTAAAATGTCACTACAGAGCCATGAGTTTCTGGCAAAATGATGAGCAGGGTCAAAGGGGTTGCAACAGTCACTACTCAGTATGTGGGCATTGTGGATTAACATCTACAAGGTCTTACAAAAACATGAGCCTCACTGAAACGTTTTTACGTTTTGTCCTCTTATAACCGCCAGTTTTAGAGACACCTGTAACATGTGTGATGGGCCAACACAAAATACAGTAGAATTTTAAAAGTTAGATAATCCAAATTTTGAAGAAATAAAAATCTGTAAATTGTTATGTATGATTTTTGCAGTCCATCCTATCTTAAAATTACATTTACTGCCACCTGTTGCTTTAAGAGGTTACATGTTTAGCATGTAACTTCTTAATGTGTGTGTGTGTGTGTGTGTGTGTGTGTGTGTGTGTAGTGTGCGTTACTGAACAAACTGCATCATGGAGTCCAGGGAACACAGCAGGCAGGTCTGCAATAATATCATGGAGATGTTTAAAGTAGAATTTTGGTAAAAGCTTCACATTTGAATGTCTGAGGAAGTAACTTTTAATCCATAATCCAAAAATGGAAAGATTATAGCACAGCTGCAAATCATTACTGACCACCTAAACTTGCTGGATAAAAATGAGGATAAATTAGAAGAGGATCTGAGAGACTTATGGTAACTCTGAGGACCTACAGAGGCTCAGGCAGAGGAATCTGTGGAGAGTACAGTGTCACTTGTGCACTCTTCAAAAGCTAGTCTTTGATGAAAAGGTGGAAAGGTTGTTGAAAGAAAACCAGATGAAATCGAAGGAACCCTGTCCAGAAGTTGCCATATTGTTGTCTGGTCAGATGGGAACAAAATTTAACTTTTTTAGTACATATGCAAAATGATTTATTTGAGGGAGAGGGTGGAGTGTAACAGCCTGAATAAACCATCTCCATGGTAACATATGATGGTTACAGCATCATTCTGTGGGATGCCTTTCTTGAGCAGGGACAGGGAAGCTGGTCAGAGCTAGCATTAAAATGGACTTAGCTAAATTCAGACTAATCCTGAAAGAAAACCTGTTAAGAGGCTAATAAAGATTTTAGACTGAGGTTCACCTTCCAGGAGGACAATGAACCCAAATAAACAAGGAAAGGGACATGTGAACAGTTGGGATAAAGATATTTTGACTTGAAAATTGATGTTTAAAGATGCTCTCCATCCAAACTGACTGAGCTTGACCTACTTCAAACAAGAAAGAGCAAAAATGTCAGTCTCTAGATTTGAAAAGCTGGTGGAGATGTACCCCATTTAGGCAAAAGGCAATTTCTTAATATTGACTCAGAGGTGCTGAATTAAAATGAATGCATTATATTTTTTCCACTCTACTGAGTAGCTTTTAAAAGGAGCTGTACAAATTTGTTGGTGTTTCTGATAAGTGTGAATCTACAGGGTTCCACACTTTCTATGATGCTGTGTGTGCAAGTTTGTGTGTATGTGTCCTTCAGTAGTACAGTGGGATAACTGTGTGTACACACGGCTCACAAGGCCTTATCTAGATGTCCTAGTTATCGATTGGGCAACATGGCAGATAAGAAAAAGATGAGTACCCCCTCCCACTTATCCACAGCCACCACCTACGTCCCAATGCCTCATTCCCCATATCTGCCATCCAAACCTGCAGCCCTCCATTCCCCACTCACTGAGACATTTTAAAGCACCTAAATGGAACAGATCTACATTACACCAAAGTCCAAACACGTAATTTATATTTAGAAAGATTTAATATGTATTTGGAACATACTGAGATAGGGAGATATATAACAGCTATATATAATTAAATAGTTTGTATAGATGTTATCTGAGATTAGAATTGGAGTCCAGTATTTTTTAT
>NW_006799981.1:390645-435731 GCF_000485575.1 Poecilia formosa | reverse complement strand
ACTAGGATTGCATTTCCTTCCCGCTTTACATCCATTTTCTTAGACCCTTGTCCCTAGTGGGGTCGGGAGGGGTGCTGGTGCGCATCTCCAGTGAGACATTTCGGATGAGAGGTGAGGTTCACCCTGGACAGGTTACTACTCCATCGCAGGGCAACACAGGACAAACAACCATGCACACAAACACCTACGGAGAATATACACAGATGAATTAACCCAACAGTCATGTTTTTGGACTGTGGGAGGAAGCCTGAGTACCCGGTGAGAACCCACGCATGCACAGGGAGAACATGCAAACTCCATCCAGAAAGACCCTGGGCCAGGAATCGAACCCAGTACTACCAACTGCGCCACTGTGCAGCCCATTTCCACTCTACAATATATGAAGAAAGAAAAAAAGGGAGATCTCAATATTTTCGACAGGAATTCTAAATTTATTTAGAAGTAATCAATAACTGTAATGCTTGGATTTAAAATCATAAAATGATTCAGCAAAAAATGGTAATTCCACTGTATTCTGCTGGACTTTAGCAGACACAGTTTTGTGAAATCATAGACCTTCCCATTTACACATTACACTTAATTTTACTTGATACATTTTCTTCAAAGAAATCCTTCCCTGAACAGTTTTTGCTTGTTTATTGTCAAGTCAAATGATTTGTTTAATTATTCCATCATTCAAACCCAAACATATAGCACTAAAGTAGTAATATTTTTCTTTCTTCTTGCTGTTTTCTTTGTCTGCTCAGGCTTATGAAAGGAAAACCTGTTTGTGTTTTGTAGTCTCACGCTTGACTTCACCCTGCTCCTCCTCCTCACTAAGCGTTGTCTTGTTGCTTCCGCCCGAGTGGCTCCCGTTGAATATGCCACTTGGTTGAACAATTAATTATTATAATGATAGACCAGCACTGAGCGCTGCTTTAAAAAGCGGACACACTGAGAGGGAAAGAAAATGGCACAAATACAAATAAGTAGTTTAATCCTTTTGTAGGAGACTGATGGTTGTAGTGGAATGTATAGCATTGATTTTAAACAAGAACATAAAATAGAGGACAGGTATTTAATGACACGGTGGAGTGATTCCGTTTCAGCACATTTTAACCTGAAATACAATGATCAGGCATAATATTATGACCAACTGAATGACAGAGTGTTAATCAACACTGAGCTGTCAACTCCACCTGACCCCCTGAAGATCAGCTGTAGCATCTGGCACAATAAAACTTTAAGGTACACATTACAACTTAATGAACAAAACACAGTGTAATGACTTATTGAAAGAGTTTTGTTTACTGAAACAACTAAAATGGAAGTGCTTTTATATTTATAGATCACTTCCGGTTAGAGGTGGATTACATTTATGTTGTTTCTTAAATGAGATAGTTATTTAATACATGAATCTACAGACACATGGAAAGATTGTTTAGAGACAATATGCCAGAAACGTCACTGGCTAATGAGTGCATCCTTTCTTCGTGAAACATGATCAGGAACCTTAAATTCTTCATAACATTAGACGACAACTGTTACTAAGACTCGAGTCATGTCAAGTCATGTCTTTAGTGCAGATGTCTAAGACCAGTATGTAGTCTTTTAGTCGCAAGCAGCCTAATGCCTTTCACATTAGAAATTCTGAATGTCAGGGACTTTTTTGTATGTTTTTCAAACTAGAAATTTTCAACCACCTTCAATCTGACAAAGAATCTGTTTAGGGAGCTAAAGGCTAGTGTAAATGGAAGGAGATCTTTCAACTTTAAGGACTTGCCATCAGCTGGTGTCAAAATTCCAGCTGATCCACTAAGAAGGGCTTGATAGCTATAATGCCAATGAAAAGCTTTTCACTTTATATTAATAACAGACCTTTTTTAATGTAAATCATTTAAAATCTAAATCTGGCAAAGATATGAATACTTTAGAGTGTAACAACCAGTCAAAGCTGTGCCGTTGATTGACAACCCTTTTTTGGTGCGTTTTTATTTTATCCTTGTGACACAACACAAAACTGACAGCTGAAAATGGCCAAGTCTTGTAGCAAATGCTATTTTAAAATGCCTCTCAACATGGCGCGACTTGGAAAACTGGGTATTTATTGAGGTAGTATCCGCTATAAAATGTTTGAGAACCACTGGAGTTGCAGTTGCAAAGGGAAAAGTGTCACTTTCACACGTGCTGTCATTGTGAAGGCAGTGCAAACGTGCCAGGCGGCCAGCAGGCAGTCAGTCAGCCGGTCTCCTTGGCTTCCACTTGATAGATGCCCATGGTTGGATTTGCATATGCTATTCAGGGCATCTCTGTCTCTCTCTCTCTCTTTTTTTATTGTTTTTAATCAGAGGCGAATGTCAACAAAATAAATGAAGTTGCGCAGTGAAGTGAAATTTTTATCACATCAGTGGTGTTTGGATGGGTGTGTGCGTGGCGGGATGAAGAGGGGGGCATGATTATGATGATGCCACCCCACATACCTCACACCCTCCCCACCCTACACAGCACATACACTCCACCTCCATTCATCACAGGCCATATTGAGGGAGTGAAATTCAGCGGCAGTGCCGGTAATCAATGGAAGGGCTCCATATGGCAGGGATCAAAGGTGTCACATAGTGTGTGGTTCTGCTTTATTGCCAGCCAGCACTGTTAATTGGACAACAAGATCAGAGGCAATATTAAAATCCAATTAAATTGATATGAACAGATTGCCAAGTGATGTACACTAATGTATAATTGAGTATCAAGCAAATGCGAGTGGCCCGTCTCGAGCGCCGAGCTGCTGAATAAATGATGGGCGAGCCGTAGAGGACGGAAACAAGTTTGCACATTAGCCACCCTCCACTCCCCTTCCTTTCTCCTTCTCTTTCCCTCTATTGCTCCCTGGGTCTTCAAATGACTTTTTCTTCCCTATCCCTTCTTTTTTTTTTTTTGAAATTGGCAGTTGTTCTTAAAGAGACATTTTTGTCCTGCATAATAAGGACAGAGATGTGGAGAGTTTCTGCATGTGCATGTGGCAGAGGAGGCTGGCTTGGCCACATGCGTATATGTAGACACACACGCGTGCAAGGTGGGCAGCTGACGGGAAACGGTTTAAAAAGTGTAATTCCATCACACGCACACATCTTTAATTTGACATTAATAAAATATAAATGATTTATTTCTCCATTTTTGCTGCAGCTAAACCAAGAGCATGTTGTGGTTTTAGGGCTAATCAGGCATAAACACGGATACACATAAACATGCTTCATCTCGCTGAAAAGGCTGCTTGATCCAGAGCTCTTTCCCTCAGCAAAGGAAAGAAATAAGCAGAAAAAAAGAGAGACGTTAGGGCACCAACAGACCAACGAGGCCCCGTCCAAGGTGACATTCTGTGATAAGGTAGTGTTGGACTGCAGCCCAAAATAATCAAAGGTTCATCACCACTCATTCTTTCATTAATTGAATATTTTTAGCCCTAATTTAAAGCGTGTAACTGCAGCGCTAAATCGTGACATTGGGAGGCAGATAAGGAGATTTTCATTTCAAATTTTAATGGTATTTTGGCTCTGATGATCGCCCCCTTTTTGGGAGGCTAATTATTTATTTCTGTTGTTTTGATTGTGGTCCAAGCATATGCTGTTTCTTTTTTTTTTAATAGCCTCCCACCCCACCTCACCTCTTCCCTGCATAAAGCTGGTTTCTTTAATTAAGCGGGCACGGGGCTCATTAGCTGCCATGGCGATGGGGTGACACGGTGTGCCCGTCTCGGTTCCCGCGGGCGGTGCCCGGACAGAGCGCCTGGGGAGCAGGTGCTGACAAGGTCGGGGTGGCAGCTTGCCATCTGGACTGCCGCTTAGGCCTTGTCCCAGCCAGGCTCTTTGTTGCCATGGATGGGCTAATGCCATCCACCAACAACCCTCACTCAAAGACATCAAAACAGGGCTCTGGGTCTTAGGAGATCTGTGGACTTAACAACCACTAAAACAAAGGCCCAATAATTGGTTTTGGCGCAATCTGTCCTTCGTTTGCCACTCTGGGGGCTTTCCAGTTATTGAGTTAGTCTGGAACAGAAGGCCCATTGAAGGTTCTCTTCATTTAGTCATGATGCACCTCCATTTGCATAACTTAGATATCCAAGGCAAACACTGTGCACATAAATTAAGGCATAGATTACTGCAATATGTACTGCTTGAAAACTAATAGGCGTCTCTTCTGGACACCTAAGAAAGCTTTTGAAAATAACTTTTCTATTTAGATTAATATTTAGGTTTTCTGTCATTTTTTCTTTCTAAATACTCTTAAATTCCTTTTGTTTGAATAAGTAATACTTGCGGAACTCACATTGATGAATAACTAAAATATTTGCTGTGTTTATGTTGAGTTTGTAATTACAGATATTTTAATGTCTTTCAAAAGTTTCCATATCGCTTGAACTTTGATATTGTTTCAAACCACAGATGTATTTCAGGAATTTAATGTGGTAGCATGACAAAGTAGTGCATAATTCTGAAGAAGGAAAATATTTTATCATTTTTATTACTTAAGATGAAAATGTGATATATATATATATATATATATATATATATATATATATATACACACACACATAAGTTCCCTAATAAATGCAGCCTTTAACAGATTGTCTGCCAGAACCATCTTGTCTTTAGTTCCACCAAGCAGTCCCACAGCATGACATTGCCACTGTTTTTTTTTCTTTCTGAGAGGTATAGTTCTTCCACCACACTTTGCACTTTATATTTAGAAAAGTAAGTTCAAATTTGACATTATTTTTTCATATTTACTAAAGCCTGCATGGCCTGTGGAAAACGGCAAACATGAATTCTGATTGGTTTATTTTGACAATCCCTTTGTTCTTGCCATCTTTTTAAAGAACCCCAGATATCTGAAATACACGATTAATCGCTGCTCTGTCAAAACTCTCATAACTGAGCTGTGAATCTCTGCAGCTCCTCCAGAATTATCATGACCAATTATTTAACAACCCCTGAGAAACCTGTCAGTTTAGAAATTTTAGGAAAGTTAAATCCTTACTTTATATTAATTAAATCATAAAATCAATTTCTGACAAGTTTTTTGAGTGCCTTTTAAGAAGCTTTAAGAATCTCATTTGCTCTGAGGAAAGTTTCCTCTGAGGTTATGATCAAGCACTCGTTCTTCTGAGCTTGAGTCCTCAGTGATTTATTAGCATTCAAAAGACCGAGCTAGAATAAACAAAATTCTCCCTCCTTGTCATTTGTGAATTTCCTTAAACTCTTTTACAATCTGACATGTCGTTAAATAAATTTGGAGCAGAACTCCTCTTTCCTCACCAACACGGTCGGCAGTGACTAGCAGATTCTCCGACACTGACTTATGAAGCTTGTTGTTGCAGTCTATTTAAGATGACTGTTCCGCTGATCAGGCACATAAAGCAGTCTTTAACACAGAAGTAAAGCCGTAGTTCTGTATTGGCCATTCACCATTCGTTCCATCACCACATTATTTTACTACACTGTGGCCTCCCTACCAGAGGCCTTGGCTGTCATTATGTGGTCATGCATTTGAGTTTTGCGAGTGTTCACCCACTGATTTAGAGAACAGATGCTTTCTTTAAAAAAAAATGAATTCTAAAACAGAGTTGAACCTTTCATGCCAAAGTGTACAGCGTCAAGGTTATTAAATATCCCAGACCTTTCTTTAAAAGTAAAAAGGTTCCTGAGCACCACATATGGATGTTGATGCTCGCCTTAAGAGAGTGCAGATGTTTATTTTAGAGACTTTGCTGAGGCTGGTCTGTGGTCAGCCATGTGGTGCTGGGCTATACATGAAAGCAAACGCTAGGTTCGAGTCCAGTGGTGCCAACAACTTCTCAGAGATGAAGGGAAAAGGTGCACGCATTGTAAAAGCAGCAAACGCTGAGAGGGAAAATGCAATACGACATAGGACATGGTGCTGCGACGGTGTAATGTTGCCCTTCTAAGTACAATATACAGGTGCATCTAAAATAAGAATATTGATAAAATTTTATTTCAGTAATTCAATTCAACAAGTGATATATTTCAAGTGTCTATTTCTGTTTATATGGTTAATATCAATAAGACAAAAAGCTAAAATTCATATTTTGCTGATTATAGGACATCAGCTTAAAAAGGGGTTTGAAATCTTAAAATGTTATGTTACTAGCTTGTTACAGCTTACATAATCATGGAGAAAACTACTGACTCAACATTTGTCCAGCAGAGACTTACTGGCACTTTTACAAGGAGCCACAAAAGGTCATTCCTAACAGAGTTGGCTGTTAAACGCGTTTTATCCAGGGACATTAAAGAAAAGTTGCATGAAAAAAAAGTCTTCAGGAGCACCCTATGTACTCCAAAACACCTCAGTCCGGTCTCCTTGGCAGGTACAGTCTGCTCTAACCCTCCTGTGAAGTGCATCAGTGTGTGGCTCCAGTCCAGTTTATGAGAACACCCCAGTCCACTATGTCAGTTCCCTGGATGTGTCAGTGTGGTGGCACTAGTGAATCTACCTCCACACCCTTATATTTCCCCACATTGGTACTTTTAATGGCATGCAAAGATGCTGTATAGTAATAAAGATTAAAAACAACAGCAACATCAAGCAGTCAGATAAATACGAGACATTAAAAGTAATTTTAAAAAAGATGACTTAAAGGTGAGGAGGTCAGAACTGTCAGGGTTGTGGGATTGAGTTCTAGACAGTGATGGAAAATGCTTTGTCACGCCTGATTTGTAGCATCATGTTCTTCCACTTCTTAACACTTCTTTGTGTTAAGAAGTGGAGGGAAGGGGATGGCATGTGTTGGTGGAGCCGGTCAGAGAAGTAGGATGGAACCAGATTAAGGAGGACAATGAGGGTGATGAGGAGGATTTTGAATTGGATACACAGAGATTGGGAGCCAGTGTAGGTCTGTGTCAGCCCTTACCTGTGATAAAACCAACTATGGCAGAGAGTTAGTCAAGAATATGGGAGCCAAAATCTGGAGGAAGAGTGGAGAGGTGTAGAGTCAAAACCCCTTGAAATCTAGTGTGGTTTTTTTTTTTAGAGTAATTTACTGATGTTTTCTCAATCAATCTAAAATGTTCCTCTTTGCTGACAAACTTTATAAAGATGCTGATTTCATTTACCACTAGTGTTTGTCCTCAGAGGGAGATAAGAGACACAAAACCCAAGAAAGTAGAGGAGCTAAACGTCACATTAAAGCAACCTGGACTCCCTTAACACCTGAGTAAAGCCACAAGCTGATTCAGTACATGCCACAGAAAAACAGCCCTGTCCAAGTAATGTTCTGTATTAGAAGAAACATTTTTATTGTTATGCAACATTCTAATATTCTGAGAAACTTAATTTTTCAGAATCTTTTTTGCAATGAATCATCTACATTATTTTTTTTTAAATGTTGATAATATTCTAATTTATTGTACAGCTGTATATTGTTAAGCTGAGTTTTGAATGCATAGATTGTCAAAAGGCAATGATAAATTTAAAAAGTTAGAAATGTTTATAGTGTGTAAAAGTAACTGAAATTAAATATTTAACAGAAAGAATTATATAAAATAGTCTTACTTGCAATTAAACATTTAGGTATTTAATGTACTTTAATCACTGATACAGAGGACAGCATTAGTGGTGAAGTTAAACTGCTGTTTGCCCACACAGAGATAAACAGAGCAAAGTCAGAGGGATTTTCTTGAAGTCCACTAATTTAATCCTCCATTCCCTAATCGGGTGTGAACCCCTAAATCCTTTCATACACAAAAGCTGACCGACAGCAGCTTTGGAGCAGAGAAATGGGCATATTCATTCCCTCTTTCCTGGTCCAGTGATTGCAGAAAATGAGTCCTGGAGATCACATATTCATCATCTTTTTCTTTTATTGGATTATCAGTCATCCCCTATTTCATGTCCAATTTCCTATCAATGGAAGAAACTGTTTCTTCCACTGATTGTGGTTTTCCAAAACATGAACAATTTGACCAAAGGACAAAAAAACTGATCTGATCTAATTAACAGTGGCTCTTCTATGCCACACAAGTGTCAAAGACACGTTCTCTGCAGCACATATAGTGAGAATCAAAGTAGAAATACGCACCTTGACAAGGACCACATAAACCACATTATTTGGAGAAAATTCATGAGAAGATTACCCTTGGGGGAGTGGACGAAGGAGTGGGAGAATGAGTGGAAAAGTGAGGAACGGCTGGGGTGTCGAAATAGATTGGTGGGGTACAGAAGAAGGGGCTCAGTGGGGGGCTAATTCCCACCATGCCCTGCTGCAGCTGTGCCCCTGAAACTGACTGACAGATCCCTATGCATATGGGAGATTCTGCATATGCAAGAACAGTGAGGGGTGGCAACCAGCTTTCACTTCCTTCATTTATAAACAATTTTTACATAACAGTCAGTTCTAACTTTATTTCCTTCATTGGCATTTCCATTAGTCAAAAGGTCTGAGGGTTCAGTATTAAAATGCTTTCATGCTGGTAACAGATGAAATAAAACATTTTAAATGGGCATATTATGTATTTTCCTGGCACAGACATTTTATAGCACAATCAAGTAACTATGTTACTTCAGTTATAAAAATGCTCTCTATATATATATCGAATGTGACAAAAGAAATTTGACTCAAACATGCATAAAATAATCAAAGCAACATCAGAGGTATGCTTTTGATGAGGGAATAACATATAAAGCTACCAAAAGTGGATTCTGTATAATAATCCCCACCCATCACCAACCCTTTAAGCATTAGATGAACACATCTGTACATAATAAATGTCCAAAAATTTTGATTGCAACATAAACAATTTGAGCATTATCTCAAAAAAAATTATACCAATTTTGGCTAAAGAAAAGCAGTAACATGAACTCATTTTCGTTTTGGCACTTTCTCTATTGAGTAAAGTTGAAGCTACAGAACACAGCTGAGATCACAATGTCAATCTAATGAGTAAACTGATAGAAAACTATACAGCCATGTACACTTTGCACTGGGGCTGTAACGATTCTTCGAAGGATTTGATTTAAATGTCCACAGGATCTTCTTTCTCTGTGGCAGAGTACCTCGATTATTAAAATTCCTCGGGAAAAATGTATGTGCCTCGAAGTTTTGTTAAATTATGTTTTATTATTTAGCGCACCGTGTTCCACCCGGGTCATTATTTGTGGTCCGCAGCACTGTCACTTCCACTTATGAGTTGTTGCTATGTGCTAGCAGCGTGGCGTTGAATTTTCTGGTGTTTCATTAGGTTTTTGGGAACCGATAAGTATTGTTAAATCGTCTGGCGCGGCGTTTGGAGTACGTGAGTTTTTCTGCCGTTGGAACTGCATGGATAGCGTTTCATAGAGAGAGAAAGAGAGGGAGAGCTCTGATTACTTGATTAATCATAAAAATAATTTATTTGGGTTGAAATTTCCTAGATGTTGGTCTTCCTTTCCAGGAATGCCAAAATGAGAGGTTCAGCTGCAGTGAAGTAGACTTCACAATGCCGTTGCAAGCTAGATTCATGACCTAAATGATGTTGCCACCAGCACAGAGCTTACTTGTGAGTGGAAGCATGAGCCAATCTACACACACAGAAACATAAAAAACTAAATTGACAGATGAAATTCTGCAGGTTGTACAAGAATAGAAGTTATTTCCTCTGATTAATCCATCGTTTCATAGATGTCCCAAACTATCGAAAAACAAAGTGAGTCACAATGAGACATATGTGGTGCAATCAGCTAAGGATCCTGATATAATCTATGGTAGGTCCTCCTGCCAATTCTGCTCAAGAACACCCATGAAAAAAGTATGATCCAAACATCCTCCAAGAACAACTTCCTCCGATAATTAACAATTTGGTGATGATCTCTAAAAGTAATAACTGGGATAACCAGCAAACTCCCCAGATCTGCCACAGGGAAAGAAGATCCTGTGGACATTTAAAGTAAGGCTGAAATACAACACAGGTATCCCTCCTTTAGGAAGTCCCCAAGCATAAATCAAAGCTCAGATCATAACAGAGCATCTAGATAAAAATACACTAATTATTGACAAATATATGGTAACAAGTTGTGAATGTTTGGGTTGGTCTGTAGTAAAAAGGATCACCACTCCTTGTCCCATCAGCTCCTGGAAATCGCCTTTTCTTTTTCTCCATTTCCTTGTCATCTTACGTGTCTAGAAGAGGATAAAAGCCAAAAACTGTTCTCTGTTTTGGATTTCACACAGATACACACACCAGTTTCCACAGTTTGCTTGACGCACGCACCTTTCTGGTGTTGACATCCATACTGATCATCATGATTCATCATTGTGATAGACTGTTGGTAAGAGCACAGTCTTCAGCATAAATTTGGTTATTTGCCAAGGCATCTAGTAAATGTAATATAATAGACGGCATGACACAGCCACTTTATCCACCGACTTTATTTATTTTTTTAGTTATTTTTGTGTCATTATATCAACACAATTTCCTAGCCTGTGAACTTGTTTACTGTCAATGGCAATAAAAGTGATTCTGATTCTGATATGTAGATACACTGGTTTCTTCAGGCTAGAAAACATTTCCCATGATATTACTTTATGAAGTAAAAGAAAAAAATGAAGGTATGAGATTAGAGTATAAACAAAAATAATATTATGTATAATATGTAAAAGGCATTTTAACTCTTTTGCACCTGATTGATAGTTTACCTTCCCTTTTTCATTTTCTTCAAAAATAAAAAAAGCCTTACTCTTTAGATGATTGGATACTGGGCAGAAAATTAATTTAAAAGCATTAAATGCACAAAAAAAAGGCTTAGAGAACTTTATAAATGAATACTTTTTTTTAAAGATTCCTTATGGGTATCAAAAAATAAATAACTAAAACCGCCCCAAAACTTTTGCACAACCAAAGAAACTATGTAAATACCAGAACAGTCAAAGGTTGAATCAAGAAAACTTGCTGGAAATACTTCAGGTAAATCAAATGCGTTCACAAATTTATAACAAATTCATTTTTTATGGTCAAATATGTTTTTATTCTTATTCAATTATAGCCCAGATGCTCAGTGTTGGGACTCAGGAATGTGAGTGTTAGACTGAGGACAAAGACAACAAGAACAAAAATGTGAGTATGTGACCTAATTTGCCCTACAAGTGTTACAACCTGATGTTTTTGTTGTTGGTTGCTCTAGGCAGTAGTGGTCAGTTAGTGTTTCATTTTGAGTTGATGCAGACCAAGAGAAAAGAGCCTCAAAGAGGAGGAGGAGAAGTCAGTAAATCAAAGGTTGGAAGGTGTCTGATGGCCACTTGAAGGAATCTTCCTGTTAATCCTTGTTGTAGGTCAGCTTGTAAAAGTGAATGAACTCAACAGGGTTCAGAGATTGACCGCACTGCAATCACTGATTGGTTTGTTTCCTCATGCCCACAACCTCTGACCCCTGCAGGCGAAGGGTCAAGTGCCTCCTCGGCTCTGTGTTAATGAGCCATTAAACACCTCTCAGTTTTGTTGGTGTGTGGCAAGCTTTCTCTGTGTGTACTATAGTCTATGCCTCAAAACATGTACAGTTCTTTCTCCTGAACAATTCTTAATAAACAAAGTTGGACTAGACTGGATACTATGAGATTAATATGGAATTGGTGCCACTAATTAGTAAATGTAAAAGTGTAATTGTAGGATTTAAGAGCCACAAAGACAACAAATACAGAACAAGATCCCATTTAATGGCATTTTCCTGTCATATTTAACTACAGCTGAGAGCAGACATGTTAAATGTTGAGGAGAGTCACATGATTCCCAGTTTATGTCATGCTAGAGCTAATTCATAACTTCTAGAGGGGTTGAATTTGCGCCTGCATCATGTAAATCTGCCACAGGTTAAATCCTAAATTATGTAAAAACGGTGTGAGAGACTGATGTGGTGCAGACAGTAGTATGAATTACTACACATGCGGAAAGGCACACGCAGTCCCTTAGTGCTACTTCACTACAGCTGCCACATCGCACACAGAATAGAAACAAAACCAACCACAAGTTTTCCAGCACTTCTAACTTTACACAAACCAATTATTGTACCCTCCATCACTGCTTCCTTTTTAAATATATTTTTAATGCCACATTAAAAGGGATTTTATTAATCAGATGGTGGAAGCCGGAGTGTGACACGTTCAGCCAGCGCTCGCATTTGATGCTTTTTTTTGTTGTTAAAAGGACCGTTCCCACATGTCGTAAATCCCTATTGCAGCTCCGCCTAAAAAAACAATGGCGAACAGCAAAACAACATAAAACAGCCACTGAGTCAAAGTGGAGCTCTCTCAGTTGGGGCCGGGGCCTGAGTCCCCTTTCAAGTTCAGTTGCAACAATTATCTTCAAAGTGGTACTGAGCGGGAAACCTTTGTTTTCCTCCCAATCGGCATGGCTTGAACCTGACCCTGTTTCTCCAAGCCTACTGGAGGATAACATGTTCCTACAGTTTGATACCAAGAGTACATTTTCTTATGACTTATTCATCTTTTTTCCCTCTCTCCAGCTCCCTAATTTATAATTCATTTGATCTAAAATTTCATTAATTTTCTAAAATGTTCCAATTGGGGCCTTGCTGGGCTTGGGCGAAGGGGTTTTTTTCTTTGTCCAACCCTCTTTTGTAGTTGGCTATTATTCTTTTATGTAGCAGCCTTGTAGAGGTTATCATCTTCTGAGGGCAAACGGCGCTCGCTGGAAAAGTTTTAATCAGCTTTAATGAGCGAGGTCAGTGCTGGAACCACAGAGAATGAGAGACATTGGTGGAAACTTGAGAAGCAGTGAGAGAATAGTGAAAATAGTTGGCCTCAGAGACGTATGGACATTTTTTTTTAATCTTTTTTGCATTTTCTATCTCTCATTTGTACTGTTCAGTATTTTATTTTATTTTTTTTTTTTTGCCTGGCCCTCTGATAGTCTGATTTAGCTCAAATTGGACTGGCATCTTAGGCATGGGAACAGATTATAGATAATGAAGGAGAAATTCATTTCAGACCATCACTATCTTCAAGGCATCATTCCAATCAGAAAAGGCTGCAATTAGAAGGTGAAAGTTTTTTGTTTTTTTTTAAACTTGCTCGTCAGTAGTCATGAAAATATTTCTAATGTGGCTGTGGGAAAGGACTGTTAAAATGATTAAATTCCTCCATAGTGATAACGCTGGTTTAGTCCTAAAGCTCAACCATCCTTGGCTTTTTATCATTCCGTGAAATCCTCAGATATCCCTCTTTTACCTTCCCCTCTTTGAGTTACCTTGCTTTTCTTCGCTTTGTCTTTATCAAATGTTACCGTCCTTTCTTCTGGCTTTAGCCTTGGACTCTAATCTTCTTTCAGGGAATAGTCTAAGCCGTTTCATTTTTAGCATTTCACAGCCAAGGTTGGCTAATAACAGCATAACGACTGTACCTCCTTGTAAGATATGACTTGCCTTATTCAGATGTCAAGCCAGTACATTTACTGTCTGTGAGATTCTCAGCTCTGTTTGGCTGTCAGTCATTACATTTGTGCAAAATTTCACCTTATCACTCACTCACCCCTTTATTAGGTGACCCTTGCCATTACCACTACTTTAAAAACTGCCTTAATTCTTCATTGAAAATTCTTCATTTAAACTTGCTCGTCAGTTTTTGCTCGTCTGAGACTTTCCTTAGATATTTTGGTTCATATTGTTATGACAGCACCACATACTTTATATAGATTTGTGAGCTGTGCATCCATAAGGCAACATATTGCTCCTTTAAAACATAAAGATGCTCTTCAGGTCTGGTTTCTGTAGAAACCAGTAAAATACTTTTTATATTGAAGAAGACAGTTTGAGAATATCCGAGCTTCTCGACAGGCTACAAGGTCTTTCTGGAGGTACCAGTAAGACAATAGATACATTATGAGCAATAGATAGATTGGTAGGGTCAGTAACAGGTAGATGTTTCAGCAAAGCTCAGTTAAAACTAGAAGCAAAAGAAAAAGGTTTCCAGCCATAACACCACCAGTAGAATCAATTGGAGGCTTTCTCCTGTTAAAGGGGATTTTTTTCCTCTCCACTGTCACTACATGCATGTGTGTTCAGTATGAGGGATTGCTTTAAAGTCAACAATACAATGCAAGCTGATGCTGCGTGCTCATCCAGGCAGAGTGAATGCAATCTGCTGGCTTCCTTAGATAGACATTTTTGAACTACCTTGAATAATTAATTGAGTTGTCTGTGTTGTTGATAACTAAGAAGGTGTGTTGAAATGATTTTTTGGAGAGTGGCTCAAAACGACATTTGTTAACTGGCACTATAAAAAAAGAAATTTAATTTTATGTTCCTATCTCTGTTCATACTGACAGTACTAGCACTCTTCTGTCTGTGCTTCAAAGCTCTAGAGGTTGTGGGTTCAGAGATGGTATTCTTAATTTTTTTTGGTAGTTACAAGTAAGAATTTGAGCCACTGTTGCCCAACTACCATCTCTATGGATTTGCCTCTTCTCCAGCGTTGAGGGCGTTCATACAACTACTGCTCACTGAATATTTGTTTATTAAAGTGGCTGCTATATGTAGTAAAATAATACATAACAGTATGTACTATGTTGTATGTCACTTCTGTCATTCCTGATGGCAGATGGCAAAATTTAAAAAGTGTATTGTCAATAGATTAAAAAAATTAATAAATATACACCCAAATAGCTCAACTTATGCACAGTATCTTCAATGCATGTGTGATGTAGTTCATGAATTCAAAATAAATTTTCAGAGCACTTTATGTGCAATCTCAGATTCCACATCCAAAATTCTGTACCAGACTGTTTCAAAGTTCTTTGTGGTTTTATTTGTTTCTAAAGTTCTTGTGGTTCTCTTTCTTTTTGAAAGTTCAGTCAAGTCCTCCCATGACTATATTCCTATCTGGAATAAAATAAAAAAAGAGAGAAAAAAGAAAAAAGGTCCTACCAGTTCATCAGTTCAGTTTGATTCTGTTCAGTTTTCATTTGAAGATAGAAAAAAAGCTGATCTGTAAAAGGCCAGAAAAAATAAACAATTGAAATTAAATCATTAATTGAAATGAGCTTATTTGTAAACATTAATACAATACACACTTTAAAGCAGTTCAGGGATTTTATGGGGCTTTCAATGTAGTATGTCTTAGGAAAACTGGTTAATTTAACTACACAGTAATATTCAAATGTGATACTTCCTGTTAGCATGTCATTCACAAAATGAGTCAAAAGTACAAAAATAAAATCCAACATCAATTAGACTTCATAGCCGAATGAAACCACAAATCCTTTCACATTAATCGATATGCACATTACCCAACCACAATCTAACTGTAAAGGCTTAAATGAATCTTCAAACTTGAAAAACATTTTCTCAATGGAGTTCTGCGGTAACATTTTGTTATAATAATTACAGCATTAATTAGAAATTGAACTTTTTTTTCTTTGAAAAATAAATAAACTGAATGAGAAGAAATCCATATTTATGGCTTTAAGAGACAAAGTTGTGAAACAGTTCCCATAAATCTAGTACTTCTTTACACTCATGAAACACGTAGATTTCTTAGTTTTTCTTTTCTTATGTATTTTAGTAACATGGGTTACAACAGAACATAAAATATATATTGCTTGGGAGGTTTTTTTTTATGGCACAGGGCTACTATTTCAATATAAAAATATAAGTGTGTGTTTTCATTGCTCATCCCCCCACAAAAACAGGGCTTACATTGCATAGATGACTCACATCTTGGTTGGCCTGTCTTGCTACATAAGTAGTGTAGACGTCTGACATTTACTTTGACAATAAATACTCAGAGGAAGGATGTAAGGGTATTGGGGTCAGTAGTCCACATACCAAGCAGGAGTTTGAGACCCACCACATAATGCAAGCTGTTTACCGTTCATAGGCGGCCTTATCCATTACAACACATAGACACACTCTTCGTGAAAAGTTGCCATGTTGCCATTTATAAACACATGGTCTGATAACACTTTTACTAACAAGAATTGGTGAAAATGAATGATATCCTGACTTTTCACCAAAGCTGAAAGATGCATCAGAAAAAGGTGGTTTCT
Organism: Poecilia formosa; assembly: GCF_000485575.1. Taxonomy (NCBI): domain Eukaryota; kingdom Metazoa; phylum Chordata; class Actinopteri; order Cyprinodontiformes; family Poeciliidae; genus Poecilia; species Poecilia formosa. Next base: position 419,703 of record NW_006799981.1, on the reverse strand, counting down.
TGACCTTTCATTATAACCCCTGTGGGACCCTCAGGTGAGGCTGGGCATTTTATTTTATATGCAACACTGATCACTTATAAGGAACACCTGAGGACCTTGTTTTGTTGTTTTTCGGGGGGGGTTTAAACCCTGAGAGCCACTAAGTTGCCTCTGCTCTCCTCTACAGATATGCTGTCGCCTTTTGCTTTGTGTATTATATAGCTTTTCCATTACAACACTTTCACACATACGGTGTTCACAGTCATGAACACCGTATGCCACTGACTTTAACACGTCATATTAAAAGCTTTGATATTAATCATTTACTTTTCAGACTCTTATGCATGGTGTGTCTCTCTTTTTGTTGTGGTCTTTGAGTCAGATCATAACAGTCTACATGCAAAGATGTCTGATATGCAAAGTTGAGTCCTGAAGGGCCAGAAACCAACGATGGTACACGATAACCGCTTTATCCAAAGTCAGTTTCATATATGTTCGAGATGATAGTTCTGTATGAATAAAATTGTGTCTCAATTCCAAACATCTAGCTGCTGATTTGAGGTGAAGACAACAAATTTGAAGTCTGACCATGAAACCTTAACCCTGAAGTTGCAAAATACAATGGAAGCTTTTGACAGTTTTTGTCATAGCAGATTTGAGCCTTGGTTGTTGCTGCGTTGTAGCTAATGCTGATGGTTTGAATCTTTTTCCGGATCCTGGTGAAGGGGTGACACATCGCAATCACTTGTGCTTATTACAGTTGAGTGAACAAATTATTCATCCATCCAGAAATTATTTGCTGAGAGGCAGGCTACACCCTGAACAGGTTGATTTTTCCATCATAGAGCATACAAGACAAACAATCATCCACACACATGCTCACTTGAGGTATATTCAGTGAGATTAATTAACCAAGTATGCTTGGTTTTGGTCTGTAAGAGGTACCCAGAGAGAACCCCAACATGTGTGAGAACAACTTTCAAACTCTATCCAGATCTAAGATTCAAAGCAAGGACCTTCTTTCTGCAAAGCAACAGTGCTATGCAATATGCCAAATACTGTGTATTCACAAAATACTTATGTCGTCGGTCAGACATTAAACATATGGATCCAAGAAACTCAAGAAGTTCAAGAAATTGACTTAGTTTGCAAATGAATTAAAGCATATGTGGGTTGTTGGATTATGTATGTTTGATAATATGTTAGAGATGTGATATAGGAGTGTCCTATTTATATAACATGTTACATCTTCAAAGCTTTCAACAAAAGCTCAATGCTCAAATGACCTAGAGTAATTTATGCTATTGCACATTTTCATTGCATTATGCATGTTATTACATACTATTGCCTCTTTCAATCTTCATTTCTGAAACCTTTGCATTGATTTTGTGCTTCCTTTTTATAAAGTTGACCCATGTTTGTAAGTTATGTTTACAAACATTTCTCTTTTCAACCTTGGAGAACACAATTAAAAGCTTTATTCTCTATTGGTACTCGCATGAATGGTGCAGGTATGTTTTTAACCATCAGTGATTATACAAAGACCTTATCCCGTATTTACCTTGGTGAAGGACTTGTAAACAAAAGCTTAGATTTATTGAAAAATACCTGAATTCGATCTTATTAAGACAAACATTCTTTTCACAGAAGGAAATGTTTTGGCCTTGGTTTGCATTGTATCATGAGAAAACAAACGTAATTGGCATCATAGCCACGGGCGAATTATTGTGCAATGGAAAATAAATCTGAACTCAAACTTTCCTTTCACTCAAAAAGAATTCTGCAGTTCAAAGTTTACATCAACAGCAGAGAATGTTTTACTTTTACTTTTAAGTTGCAGACAGAGGCTGTGGTCAATTCTCCACAATAGATATTAGATCCCAATAAAAAAATCCCACCTTTTTCAGCTCACCTCCTTCACACCATGAGGCCACAAAGCTCCATTGATCTTCCTCTTGCAAGCATTGCTGTTTTCCTCTCTTGTATTCCAAAGGGAAAAGGTTAGCATGTGTATGTGTGCGTCAGAGCACGTGCTTCTGCCTATATCTCCATCATCCCCATTATCTCCTTCCCCACATATCCAAATGTCACTACATCTTTCTTGCAAATGTCTTCCAGTGTGCGTCATTTGTGAATGTATGTGTGTCGTCTTTACATGGGCAAGTGTAAGTGAATGTCTACTTTTTTAACTCTTTTTTTTTTGTATTTGTGTCTGTCTACTCATTTTAGTCCTACTTGATTTTGTAACCGTATGTGTGTGTGTGTAAGCGTGTGTGTGTAGGTGTGTGTGCGTGTGTGTGTGTGAGTGTTTGTGTGACCGGATCGTGATACAGCCAAGCTTTACCTGCTCCCAGTGGAGCCAGAGCCCGAGCTCAGAGGGCCGGCGCTTAGCCCTGGTGTCGATAAGCGGAAGCTCTTCAAAGAGCGCAGAGTAAAAACGTCTCGGCCCTGTCAAAGACGGACAAATTCCCTGCTAACACCCTGAGCCTCGCTGCTTGAACAGTTCAAAGAAAGAAGCAAATGCAAAGGAAAGGGTATGCAGTAAGCATACATTTTTGTAAAAAATCAGCTGGTCTGCTGGAGGAAGTGCTCTGGCAGATGTGGCCGTATGAGCTGCCTGGTTAAACACCGCCTTCCTCATTTCAACTTTTAGAACTTGTAAAGTTCTAAATATGTTATCTGAAAGCATTTCTCAACAAGGCAAACAAGATAAATTTAATGAGACCTTAGATATTATGAGAAAACCTGATGCCTGAAGTCCCATAAATGCAAATTACACCAGCAAAAGCACTCAAAGTTATGTTTGGAGATGTTTAGCTGAAATGGGGCATTTTCAAGGCGGTTAAACAAAATTAGCATTTTTTTTATTTTATTTTTTTTGTGTATTTTGGCAGATAAGACAAGGAAGGAACATTTATACATAAAAGTTATCTTTGCTTCGTCAGAAGAAACAATGACGTTTCATGTTTATTTCAGCAAGGAAATCCAGCATTGCCATCATGCTTACACCTCTTGTACCCCTGCCATTTAAAACTTTCCAGATCCACTGGGGGTACATCTTGTTACATAATTGCAAAAACCCTGTAGCTAGTATCAAACCTACAGCTAGTAGGTTTGATATCCAGAGAATTTTAGAAGCAACATAATAACATGTTTTGGGTTTTTATAAACAAAACCACACCAAACAGTGTAGAACAGTTGATGTAGATTGTTTTATATTCATTATGCTTTCACCTAGCTCTAAGCATCTTCTTCTTCTCAATCTAAATGCTGTTAATGTTCATATCGCCACCAGCTGGTGGAGTGTGAAATATGCAGAAATTCCACAGTGTTGACGCTGATTTAAAAAAAAAAAAAAAAAAAGGAGTGGAAAGATTATGGAAAGCATTGCAGCTGAGGTTTGATCACATATTAATAGTGAACATTTTATTATCTTTTTGGAGGTGCTTTAGATAAACTACAAATATTTAGCTGCATAAGTAATATCTATATTGGTAGGGTCTGCTGCTGTGCTTTATAAATGTACAGAAACATATAAAGCAGTGAAACAAAATAAAATGTTGTGGCATTTTCTTTTTCTTATTGAGGGTTCTGCTGTTTATGTGTGTAACAGTGTCTCCTCTGTCTCAGCGCAGTTTATTTTCAGAAGTTCACCTGCCTTCAGGAGAAGATTTATTCCAGAAAGGCGCTGAAATGACCAGCAAAGCCTCGCCTGCTGGAACAAAGGAACGCATGATGTGCAAAAAGTTTTGCCATAAGACAAATAAAAAGACAAGAACAGGGTGAAAAAAGATTAGCCTCAGCAAGTCCACATTTTATAGTTGGCTTTAATTTGTTCTCAAGAACAACAAACGATGCTGGAACGCTGGTGAGGATTTTCTCTTTTTTTTATATCTGCCTCTAAGACATTAATTATATATTTATATATAGAATATGCAAAGAAGAGCTGAGAAATGCTGGGGAAGGCAAAATGATTAAAAATTAAACAATGCAGAAAATCACTCAGTTACCTTCAGGGATGTACATCTCTTTAGTTTTTTTTTTTATCTTTATCTTTATTCCCTCCCTCCCTGGCCACTTTCATTTGTTCTTTTTTTGCTTTTCCTTTTTTATTTTCTTTCATGATTTTATTCTTTGGTCATAGGTTTCTTTAAAGCTGTCTGCTCCGCAGGCGTGCATGTTTTCCACCCCACACACGGCAGCCAAGTGTGTGTTCTTCCTATGTCTTTGTGTGTGTCTGTCTGTCTGCGTGTGTGTGCATGGGGGGGTGCTCATGCAGCAGCTATTTGTCATAGTTTTTCATAGCTGTTTGCTGGGTCAGTCCAGATAAACTAATGTGTCAGTGCAACAGAACTCCGCCGCTGACCAGAGTGCCTGCAATATGCAAAGACTTTGAATTATTTCGCGGCCCTGTGGCTCCCCTGCTGCATACCATGCTAAAAGTAAATGCAGTAGAACCACGGGAGCAAGGAAGGAAAGTGGAGATGAGGGAATACGAGTGAGAATAAAGAGAACAAACAGAGAGAGAGGGAGGAAAAACAAGACACTGAAGGGCGGTACAATCTTAGAAAAAGAGGATCTAAGATTTAGAAAGGGAGAGGAGTTGCCAAGTGGCCGAAAAGGAAGAAAAGAACAGATGCAGGGAGGAAGAGATAGTGTGAGAGAGAGAGGATAGAAAAAAAAGATGAGTGGGGGCCAGTTTGCTCCAAGCTGCCTGCAGGGAGAGAATTATCCAGCCTTTGAAGAAATACAAAGTGGGCTAACAGAGCAATACAGAGACCAACAAGGTCACAGGGCAGCTGATCACACTTCCACCTATTAGCAGGTCTCTGCTGAAATTTGTTCTATGAGCTCCATAAACAGAAATAATTTGCTTTACACATTTTTGGTCTCTAAAGCCATTAGTTCAGTTAACTGGCTGCATGTGACCACCAGCGTATGAGAAACTGCATCTCTAAATCAGGTGTGATACCCCCATCTCTTCAAGAGTATCTTAATACATTTTACATGTTCTCAATAAAATCAAAAGTTTAGTCATTCAATGCTGAAACTGAAACAAATAATATATTCATTACCCAAAGATTGATATATTGCTGTTAGTTTGATTATTACAGGGCAGAATGGCGGCGCAATTATTATCCGGTTGTGTTGCAACAAGAAAGCCCAGGACTTGGATAATGGCCTGGCCTTTCTGTGTGAAGTCAGCGTGTTCTCCCCACTCTCACATCTCAAAGTCCAAAAAAACATGACAGATAGGTTAAGTGGTCAGTCCAACCATCTGTCCTAAAGCAGGGTGGGTTATTCCAGGCCTGGAGGGCTGGTTTCCTGCAGGTTTTATGCATATCCCTGGTCCAACACACCTCAGTAAAACTTCCTCCCCAATATGCAGTCAAGCTCTTCAATGTTCATGCTTCATAACATGATGCCCAAAAATCCACGGAACTCTGTCGTCCCTTTACAGGAAAATCCTGAATGTGGGTTACTGAAGATATGACAGGCAAAAAGCCTTCCTTTAGAGTTTAGAAAAGTTTCCCAAATGTTAGCGCCAATCAAAAAATGTTCTTAATAACCTTCATCAAAATGAAGTACACAAAAACAGTCCAGTACAAATGTGAAATGTGCAAACTTTGCAATCAAATAGTGTTTGCAATAAAAATGGTCTGGAAATAATTATATTTTTGGTGCTCACACCTGGTCGTGCATCCCTGCATTCAAATAGATTCAACCCCATCAATCACCTGAACTTCACTGGATTACACACGCTAACAATCAGTACAGTCTTCTTGAGTCTTTGTAAAACCTTAGATTGGGCTCTTTATTTGCCTCCAGCTGACAACTGCATGAAGGGAAGAGATTTTTTTTTTCTTCCTTCAGTTTTGGCAAATGATCAGACAAGCGGCACAGCAGTGTATTAAAATGTCAGCTTAAAATGAAAATAAACAACTTAGGGGTGGAAAAAGGTTTGACGATACAGTAAATATCAATCCCACCCCCGGACAGAGTCAGTATGGCCTCGGGGCAGAGAGGAGATTGACAGGTTGGGAGGCCAAGTTTCACAGCCACAGGGGGTTTTCTTCGCTTGAACGGCAGGAGCTTTAGGTCTTCAGTGTGTGTGTGTGTGTGAGAGAGAGAGAGGAAGGGAGAAAATACAATAGAACAAGGATAAAACTTATATCTAAAGTCCTAAAAACCTAAAAACTGATGGAGTGCACATGCAAACTATATTCAGCTGTTTGTCAAAGTTGTCGTCTGATTATTAACACTCGAGTTAACTAATTTAATCAGATTCAATTCATGGTGTGATGCATTGAAGGATGTCCAAGGTTACCAACAGGAAGATGGTGAGCCCTAATTGGGGCTGATTACTATATGTTTGTTCAGAAGAGGAGAATCATCAGAGCAGACTTGTTTTTTTCATTGTTTAACTGTCCTGTTTTGATAATCTTGTGCTCTCTGACCTCTTCTCTGTCGGACCTGGTTTGTCTCATTCAGGTCAAAATGTTTCAAATCAATTTTATTAGACTTCATGGGGTTGTCTCACTTTGTAAAAACAATACAACACATCTCCTTTGAGGGGATCAAGTGTTTTAATACATTTTAGTGTGCACTTTGTTTTTAAAATTTGTCGAAAAGATAGTTTTTTGAAACAAACAGTGACTATTCCAAGCTGAACCAATTGAATCGCCACCTGTGCACTCACCTGCAGTGCTTCTGTTTGAAAGATATCCCCTTTCCTGTTTTTTTTAAATTGCACATCCCTGCTTTCTCCCTCCACCTTTCCTTGTTTTCCCCCTTCCTCCAGTTGCATGAACACACGATTAACTAAAAAAAGGCACCATTTGTTTGGCGCGGTGCGGTCCCAGAGCGTGTTGTTTTGGCCCGGCGTATAACACGAGAGTGTTTGTTGCCGTTAACTAGCACACGTGTTGAAAATAAACACCTCGCTTGACAATGCTCCATTAATAACACGCCTTCGCTTTGTTACCCACTTGTTTCTGCTGCTGCTGCATTTTGTTACTTTGCTGTCTTACTTTTTCCGTCTTTTGTAGTGCATGCGCATGTGTGCGTTGCTTAATTGTGTGTGTGTTTGTATGTGTGTGAAGAGGAGAGCCTCTGTCTTGCATCATCACTGTGAAGATGTAGATATGATCAAGAAAGGAGTAAGTGCTTTTCATCTTGTTTTGGGCTCCCTTACATGATCCCCCTCCCCACCGCACACTGCTGATTGCATTATGTATGCATATTCCATCCAATAGAAACATTTACAGTACTATTTGCACCTTTGTACATGCATACTTTAATTGGTTTTCTGTGCAGACTTGTTTGTTTGTGTTCTCGTTAACCCTTTCGAGACCATGTTCTGCATCCGACACTGAAGACATCTCAGAAAACAAAGATCTTGCAATATATAACTGCTCTAAACAATATAAATGTACCAAAAAGTATTCATGAATATGCAAATACATCACAAAGAAGTCAAAGATTTGAATGAAGAACTTCTGCATTTGTTTCCAGATAAATATATCTTTCGGTTATGTTTAGATTTCACCTCCTGTCTGTCTGTAGTTCCTTAGCAGCACATTTCAGCTACGTTAGACAAACTATCCACACAAAGACAGAAAATTAATCAACATTGCACACCCTCCATAAAATAACATACAGGCTGGTTGTCCAATTTGTTTTGCTATTTTGTAATTTGACAATATCTACACTTTGAACAAACCAGTTTCATCATTCCCCCCACATCGAGTCTGAGATGTGTTTGTTTACAGAATGGAGAGTTGCAAAGTGTAGCTAAAGCACTGACAGTACAACGTGCGTCTTTCTTGATATTTCTAATCCATGTTTGCTTGTCAGAAGGGTTTTCTATTCTTTAAAAATTAGACCAGAAAACTCACCATACGTGTTTCAATTTTCTTTCAAAGAACAAAATCTACCTTAAGTCGGCCTGTAGTGTTTTGTGCTTAGATGCTTAATAAAATACCTAAAGCTCTGTAGAAATCAGGTGAGCAGATACCAACACGTTAAGTAGAAATTACACACTCTTAATATTATTTATTTAGTATAAGAATATATTGTAATATTTATCTATTTGTATGCATAGTTGTTTTTTTTTTATTATTTCTGGTTCAATTGTTATTTCATGAATTAGTTAGAGCAGGTTGATGCATATGGAAGCGTTGATCACTTGAAATTATTTTTTTCCTGGAAAAATTCAGGAAATGCCAGAGTGTACTTCTTCAGTGCTATAGCAATATCAACCCAGATTTTCTCAATCTTTATGCCTTGTGGCTGACCAACCAAACCTCTTCATGGGAAAAGTGTTCCCTTGCACTAATGGCTATTTAAAGTTTTAAGGTAAAAGTTCCACTTCAGAGAATGTTTAAGAAACTCAACCATGAGTTTGAGGCTTCTAAAATCTTCAGATCCCAACCCACGGAAAGATTTCTGCAATTCAGGATCTGCTGCTAATAGTTTGGCGCCAGATATAACAGCAGAACTTCATGGGTAAGGACTGTCGAGGCAGGGAAAAGGAGGAACTAATCAATTTGAAGCTGGTGCTTCAGATTTTATGACTGACCAGCGCTTGATGCATCAACAAGTTCTGGCTGCATCTTAGCACCTCAGGATCTCAGCTGCAGAACTTCTATTCTTGTCCGCATCTGTTTAAGCCACATTAGCTGAATTTCTTTAGCACAGTTTAGACACTTCCATTTTCATATTTTGATAAACAGCAGAGGGGTATTAGGACATGGCCTGTCACATTTCATAAGAAGCCGTGTGCAGGGAGACGAGGGCATCTGCACAGGCTACTCCTCAAATATTAATAATAATAATGAGCAGAAGGCTGACCAGGGCGCAGGGCCCATAAGCACCATTCCCTTATTAGAATAACTCCTGCAACTCTCTGTCACACACTGTTGTTGAATACCGACTGGAACGTGTGCACATGACAGTATGATGGGCAATATGCACATACATGCACACACAAATGCATCCAAGCCAACAAAGACGTATTATTCAAAAGATGGATATTGAGATAAGCCACACACTCAGACACACACACAAATGGGACAGACATGCAAATGGGCACCCGTCGGGACAGAGAGAAGGATTCCCCTCTGGCCAGAGAGCCCGCTCTCCCTCCATCACCCCCCTACTCCACCCGCCTGACCCATGTCACACACAATCAGCCTCCCAGTCCAACACACAACTCTCCCCGTCTGTTGGCAACTCATATCACCCCCTAAGACGGAGTGTGTGTCACTCCCACACATCCACATACACACACACTGAGACATGGCGGGTGCCCTGCCTAACCCCTGGACCCCGTTGGTCATTAGTATGGAGGTCTGTCTGTGTTTGTTTGGCTTCTAATGGACCATTTAAATGCAGAATATTCACAGCAGACAAGGCCATCCTGGGGGACTGCGCACACTGAGGCCTGAATATGCTGCGGCTCCATTATCCTGGAGGAAGTTATCCTTATTATCATCACACAGTGCTACACTGACTGGCAATGAGTTAGTGTGCCTTGGCCCTCAGCTGTCTCTGCTATGCCAGCACTACGAAGAATGGAGAGTAGCAGGTTTAACTGCTTAAATCTATATCACTTGAACGACTTTCTGCTTCCTTACTGCGTTGGTATCTGACATGCCTGATGTGTTTTGCTTTTACTTTTTGAAGATTTAATGTCACTTTAGCCACAGTGTAATATCAAAATGTAAAATGTAGCTTTTGCCACAGGGAATGGAAGGAAATGACGTAATTTGGTTCTCCTGGCATATTCCAATTAGTAGTGTAAGGACTCCAACACACAAGTATGTCTCACATGATCAGATATTACATGACAACCAATTGGTCTTAGAGAAACCCAAAATACAACCCCTTTACAAGAATGTTGTTGTGTCTGTTGAGCTTCACTTAGTGTTCAGGATGTCCAGATGCTCTGGTAACTGCCTGCAGCACTCATGAGTCATCGATTATTCACTTTCTTGTGCTTGTAGTACATATATCAGGAGGATGCAACAAATGATTTACCTGCTGATTGCTGGGCTGCATGTGGACCAAACTATGTTCCAATAGGACCTTTCCTTCAGGAAGCAAAACTGTTGTTTTTTATGAAGAATTAAGATGATAAACACTTTATTTTAAATGTAATATAATATGTCATATTTATAGCTCAATGTAAAATGCAAATACAATAGCTACTCAGTAGAACCACTATGGGGGGAGCATGAACTGACAAGGTATTTGGCACTTATGATCAGTTGCTGCTTCTTCAGAAATCTCAATGATATGCAATAAGACAACTTAGAAACCACTGATTAGGAAACTAGATCTAAAACCTGTCACAGATTGTAATAGTTTGCAGGAGATGTTAAATTAATTTGAGCTAAATTAAATGTAAATATCTTACTATTATTAGTGCAAAATGGTAAGTAGGTTAAATGTCTGACCTTAACTCAGTCTCATACAATTTCTGCCAAGGAAAAGGTCATGTTGTCGGACTTAACCGTTTCAGTTTAGGTGTATATTGTTATCAGAGTTTGTGAAAGTGCTTTCTGATGATTCCCCCTGCATGAGGCATTAATAGTGGTTACAAGTGAGTTAACTAGATACAACATCATCTCTTTCTCTGTTGTTTCTCATGATTTATCTTCTAAAAACTGAGAAGACTTTGGCATCAACATGATGTGCTGCTGGCTGTGGATTTGCATAAAATTTTACAGTTTAATGTGTGTGCCTGTAGTTACATGTGGTAGGTAGGTGTTCCATATCATTATGGAAGTGTGCTTGTAAATAAGGAGATGAACTGTGAAAATATGTTTGTGGAGGTAAGTTTTATTCTGTGTTTGAAGAAGAAGATGGAGGGAGGGTGTGGCTACATAAATGCCCAGTGTTCTCGGGAGAGCTGTGGCGGTGAAGGTGGAGGAGGAGGAGGGCTGGAGAGAGGCTGCCGACCCAGCGGGAGGCTCCAGATGTGGGGCTACTGCACTGACAGTCCTGGGCCCCTCTGGGCATATGCATTGCCAACCACAACCTCTTCCGCTCTGCAGCAGCCTGCTTTTGTGGTCTGGTTAGAGTGTGTGGACAAAAACGAAGGAGAGGCAGCGAGAGTTTGATTTAAGACTCATTAGAAGGATGAAGCATGCAGCATAACAAACAGGATGGACAGTTCACTCTTTGGGGTAGTGCAGAGCAGCAAAATGAAAAAGAAGCAGATAAAAAAAAAATAAAAGGAATGTATTTTCCTGATATTCAAGCAGCTTTACAAAGCCTCCAAACCAAAATGTCATTTTTATGCTGGATTCCACAAATACTGGGCTTGTTTCAACCACATCTTACAAAACGAGGAAAAATGCTTTTTCTTGACACAATTTTATGATGTGGCAGCGCTGTGGTTAGTTTGTGATGCTTCAGAAACATTTAGAGTATAGTTTGAATTCAAGCACAGCAACATTTGTCATAGGCACATGCCAACGACTGTGAATAAAACAGTAACCCCCCTATATGAGGGACGAGAACAAAAAAAAATGTTAGCTAATGTTGAAAACATAACCGGAATTACTGAACAAGAAATATCTGCTTGCAACAGATCAGTTTTTTCAATAGTTTTCAGTACAGTTTTATCCTTGCAGGCTTGTTTGAGTCTTTTAACGCTCGTAATAGTCCATAAAATATTGTCTATTGACCTTTTGATCAGTTTCTGGGTCAAAGTGTGAATTATTAATACATAGCTAGTCCTAGCTTGTGCTAACTAGTTAGCAGGTAAAAGGCTAATGCTAGCAAACTCATTATCTAGTGTGAAATAACACAAGTCACTAATATTAAAATTGTTACATAGCATAATCCTACCATTTTACAATTAATTATTTAATGCTTTGGAAGTGATTTGGTGAAGTTTGCTGAATCGCCCTATGATGATGCTATATTTAGTCTATTTTCTAAACACAGAAACAGTGTCACATTTTTGCACCATATTTAGAGAATGTAGCTATTCAGTCAGCAGAGATACAGATCCTTTAAAAAGTGTAATATAAAATAAATAAATAAATAACCTTTTAAATATTGGCTCAGTATTTAATTACCTGACCTGCTTTAAATCTTAAAGTTGTTCACACAAATAAATTGCATACTGCAGAGTTGGAATTAAAAGTATTACTAACACATCCCACTAAATCTTCAAGTTTAAAGATCCAAGTAATTACTCTCAGACAACCAGATGTACAGAGCTTATAGAACCACATGTACCACCACACACACACACGCACGCACGCACACACACACACACAGACACTTTAAAGACACTCAGTATTGTATGGCATGTTTTGTGTAGAGTTCAGTGTTGAGCCTGCAGCAGTTCTTCCAGTGAATGTTATCTATCCTTATCTCTATTTGTGACTGGCCTGGTAACTCTGGGCCTGCTCCATTTGCCTTATCACCGGGACAGGCAGCTTTTTTCCACCCCCCACCCTCATCTTGACACACATAATGCTAATACACACAGTAGAAACCATGTAACAGTCAGTGGTAAGAAATTGCAATCTACATTACACTTTTAAAATTTTACCAAGACACTACAGCATTTTGAAGATTTTTCTCCTTCATTAATTCTGAATAGGGAACTTCAGACAGCATCTGATTTTGGGAGTTTCCAAAAGAAGCTTTCAGTTATTAACGGTTTATGGTTTGGGTTAAGATAGCAGATACAATCTCTATCTTTGAGGTTGGGTTTAAAGATACTGACTAGATGTCTTAATAAAAACGTTTCAAAATGTATAAATTTGACTGAAGAATTAGACCATGACTGATTTTGGCACTGAAACTTAGAAATCTATTTTCATTTCTGTTTGATTTGATTATCTGAGATGCTAATACTGATCATTCATTTTTGGAACGTATACAAATCCCATGTTTTATACAAGATATAGGAAATTCCTTTTCTAAATAACTTCCCTCATTATGGCTGCAGAGCAATGTGACGTTTTTCCTCTGGTGTTGACTGGAATGACATTACTGGGCGGAAAAAGGTGGAGACATAGCACATCTGTCTGCATGCAGATAATTCTTATCGACTGTGATAGAGCTAAAGTCACGATATGATTCACACCTTTGAATTCTCAACTTCACAGCTATAAAAGAAAAATAGTTTAAACATCAACCACAGTTCATGCAGAAGGTAGGAATCGCATGCAACCATCGGCATTTTACCGCCCTACTGGGGAGTAATGCAGCCGTGTCGCGGTTCGCAACGGCAAATTTTACTGGGAGTTAAATGAACAGAATGTATCAGTCAGGAGATATGTTAAAAGATAAATAAATGAATAAAAACTTTATTTATTTCAGATCTGCTGTCTTACTTGATCCGCTTTGGAAAATATTTGCTTTCTACTACAAAATTACCTATATGGTTTTCTCCTTTACGGGTTTGACGTTTTGCTACAGCTGTACAAATAACAAATTAAAGACACATTTAACTAAAAGCACAGAGAAAAGTATAAATTAATGTACTAAACTCATAATCTAACGTCTAAACCACAATCATTCCCTGAAGACACCAAAGTTTTCTTTTGTTTCTGTTTTTGTGTGTTTACCCAGGATCCTGATATCTAATTCTCAAAAATGAAACACAAACCAGGAAGGAGCATAATGAACAAAGGTGGCCTCGACTACCATCCCTCCATTACCTCATTTACTCTTCCTCAGTTCTGTATGCACACACATTCATGCAAACACTCAATCATAATGCACACTTGGTCGCTCCTGGTGAGTTTGAGATGAGCAGGAGGGGGCAGGGAGGTGGGCTGAAGGGGGGCAGCGCCTCGGGCCATATGGCAGAGACACAGACATTTACATAATGTCATATTTTATTTAATTAGCCATTCTAAATGCAATCAAAAGCTGATGAGGGCTCCAAGCTCCCTTGCTGATTGGCAACATGATAGCACACTGACCCCAAAAACAGACCCACAACCTCCCAATGATGCAATATTGAAGCTTTCCCTCTGCACTTCACAAACCTAATTCACAGCTCTGAGTGTGTGACTGCAAAAGACAGACAACCAGAGAGAGAGAGAGAGAGTAGGTGTTTGTTCATTGTTTTGCCTTCATATACACATGTGAAAAGAAGGTAACTTTATTTAGTAATTGAGAAGGGATGAAAGATAACCCATTCTGGAAAAGGCAACAAAAGGAGGAAGAAAAGAAAGACCGTGAAAGACTGAGAGGGTCAGTCAGTGTGTGCAGCACACTTTAGGTTAAATTTGGGGCATTTGGGAGGTTTATTGCAGGTGGGTGTGCATTTCTGAGAATCAGGAACTAGAATGATAGACCAGTCCTCTAGGACTAGTCTGTTCAGCCAAGTGTCAAGTGCACACAAACAGGCGCACACACTGAAACCACCATCCCAGAGGAGCCAAACGTTGGTGGCTAAAGGGACCCTCCAACAGGAAGGAAGGAAGCAAGGCCTAACACCACTGTGAGCACACACTCCAACACACCACACTGACTTCACAAGCTTGGGTGCGCATGTATAAACTTACTGTGGCTCTGACACATGCACACACAAATACATGCAGAAAGAGCCTCCAAACACACACAGCACAGCTCCAAGCAGCAAGTCAAATAAACATTTTTAGCAGGGTGGTCAGAAGCTGCACGGTTAGCACAGCCCAAGTGTTTTAAAGAGGCTGCTGACAGGTCCTTAATGTTGATCCTCTGCCCTTCTCACATACTAACAGAAGCTAATCTGTTGTCCAGAGAAAGATCTGAAACAAGATGTTGTTTTATAATCTAGTCATTGTGTTAATGTGATAGCATTATAATCATGTAAGAAAACAATCTCATGATATTTATCCATAGTAAGTTACAAAAATTTACTGAACGTTTCAAACTTGGATGATAATTGCTATATTTTTCCAATAAATATAGTCTTGTAAAGTTACATTTGTAGTATTTTTAAATTTTAAAATACCTGACTGGCAGAGTTAAATATATAGTGGATCTAAATCTGCAATGATTTAAAACTTTTACAACTTTTCCTTTTCATTTGTGGTCTGGCTCGTTGCTAACAATAGCACTACTCATCTCCATGTTGAAAATCAAAAATGTCAAGAAGAGTAAAAGAAAGAAATGAAGCAAAAGGCAACATTTTCTCTGTCAGTTCAGATAAAAGTTGCTGAAGCGTCATGACGTTACACTTGGGACACCAAACTCAGACATGAATGAGTAACATTATGGCCACCCAAGACAAGAAGCAGTAATAAAAAAAGCTCCAATTCAAATTTGAGTTCAGACAGTGAAGAGTTATACCACAATTTATCAGGTAAGAAGGAAAAAGTAGCCTTAGATAGAAATCACAAACTGGCATATTCCCAGCCTGTTTCCTCTTTCCCTCCCTTTGCCCAGACACCAGAGAAAACAAAAGTTTCAGCTATAGGCAAAGAAAAAAATCTTTGTACCAAATCAATTTTATTCTTATAAAACACCCCCTGTCACCGGGAAGTCTGGCTTTTTTGTACACCCCTGAACCCTTTCTGACACTTTACATCTCGTTTTTCCTCCATTTTAAATCATCTACAATCAAGTTATAAACTAATACAACAAATCTAGAATTAAATATGTGGTTCCCTATGTCTAACAAGCTCTTACTCTGTTCAGGTTTTGGAGATCTCTTGCATTGTTTGCAGAACCAGCAGGGCTCTGGTCATTGTGTTTGAGGAGAGAGTGGTTGAGGGGTGGGGTGGGACTATGTCTGGTTAGGAATTGATCCAGTCTGGGACTGAGACAGGGGTGGAAGGTTATAGCCTTGACAATGACCCCCCAGCTGAGGCAGTGAGCATGTGAGGAAACATGTCTTCGGGTCTGTCATAGTTAGTTTTCACAGGATTATCACATAAGATTTTTGGAGTCTTCCTTTCCACACATAAAACAAAACAGCATTCAGGATGTGCATAATGGCGCTTTTTTTTTCAATTGTCTTAGTGTTGCTTTGTTTGCATGGGAGTAAGTTTGTTTGATCCATAAGGAGTGTCTCATTATGTCCAGAAGAAAGTGCAGGAGGCAGCATAGGGTCACTGAAAAGGGAGGGAGGAGATTGATCAGGACGGATACCCCCCACCGCCACCAGCTCCAAGCCCATCACCTGCCACACAAACATGAAACTTATACACACCTTTCCACTGTGGAACGCTCATAAACATCACCGTTTGAACACAACTCATTATGTTTTGCTCCTGATGTACACGCTGTCTTTCCTCACACAGAGATAAACGCGTAAGCTTTGTTGGCTTCACTGATTCTGGTCCCTCAGCATTGACATGTGACAGACAGGCACATTAACAGGTAAATGAATACAAAAGAGATGTAGGCACACAGTGAAGGACAAACGCCGAGCCAAATGACCTCAACATACACACAAACACATTCCAATCTAAATTACAGGTGCAAATTGGGTGAAGGGGGAGTCGCAGAAGGGGGTTGGAGGCGACTGAAATGGAAGAGCCGCACTGATCAATACTCCTGGAGGTTTTCCTCCACCTACTCCCCTCTCAATTGTCATGCTCTCTCCAAGCAATTAAAGGGTCTCTGTCTTCCCTGCTCACATTTCTTTCTTTCTTTCTTTCTTTCTTTTTGATTCCTTCTTTCTTCCTTCCTTTGTTTATTTCTTTCTCTTTTTCTCATTTTCTTTACTTCTCTACTACTTTTCACCATCATTCTCGCCTTTCTTTTTTTTATTTTCTTAGAAATGCTGAAATTCCTCTTGAACATTTTTTTTAAAGGTTATAAGACACTTTTCTGAAGCCATAAATAAGATTGTGGCATGTTGTGCTACAACATCCCATATGTGATGCTCTCAGATTCAAACTTTAGCTTCAGTTTGATTTCTTCTTTTCTTTTTTGTCAGTTTTTTTATTATTAATATAAAAGCTGATAAACAAAGTAAGCCAATCTTGTCAAGTGTAAAAAAATAAAAAAATAAAAAAACACTACGATTACAATAGGCCTTCGCAGCGCTTAGCTGCTCGGGCCTAATAAACATTCCCCACACATATAAAAACTGATGGTACAACATTTTGAGCCAACCACTGCTATCATGTATATGTGAAAACTATCAATGGGTTTCACGCCACAGAGAAGGCAGAAATATTCTTTATTCTCCCTCACTGGATGATTTAAAGCATGATTAGTCTATTTCTTGCAATAGCATTTGAAAAATCTTCACTTTTACACCCAGAGGTGGATTTTCTCTTGTACTTTGGGTTGGTGTCCTGCTGCATAACCCAACTGTGAATTTATAAAGAAACAAACTGGTGCCCAGACACTCTTCTTCTGGATTTTATACTAAAACTCAGAAATAGTCGTTCAATAAATCACTAAAGGATGCTCAGTGCTGTTTTTGCTTTATACCAAACATAACGGGATGTAAACCTTCCAAACACATCCCCCCCTTTGGCTCTTTAACCAATATTTGCCATAAAGACGGCAAATTGTGTCTTTTAGTGGCTTCCTGGATGAGTGGCTGATGCTCTCTTAGAGTAATTTTGGTTGGTCTGCCTCTGTTGAGGTTCTCCATGCTCTTCATACATTGAAAATGACTGCCTTGCTAAGGAACCCAAACCTTTAAAGTTTCGTTATTCTATCAGGCTGATAGATGTGAATGATTTTGCTTCGTACACAAAAGCCTCCACCAAACCTGAAAGAGATTCTTTCAAAAGGGCAAGAACATTTCCCCCCAAAATGGCATTTCAGTGGAAAGTGGAACAATTAAGGACTTTAAACTTAATGGAACAGACACAAAAGTCTCTTTAAGGAAAATTACCAATTATTCAGGAATACTAAGGAAAAACTACTGTGTGATTTCCAGACACACAGAGGCTTGTCTTTAACTTCTCTACAATTTAGACAGAATAAAGTTAAACAATCGCTCCTTTGCCATTTTTATATATTTTTATTTTTATTTTTGAGTGTTTTGAAAAGTCAAGCAGCAACTTGAAGTTCAGAAAGTTTTGTTTAGAAATGGCCTGTAGTGGGCACTGTTTAGTGAAAAGTGAATAAAAATGCTTCATGTTTTCATTTTAAAATAAAGTTACTCATGGAAAAGTCTTGCTTGGATACTTATAACCTGCAGGTTTTAAACATCCACACTAGCAAAACGAGTCTGGTCTGTGTTTCCCGTTGTACCCCATTCATAGAGTTTGACTCTTGATTTATGTTTACTGTCCAAAAGTAAAACAACTAAATCTTTTGTGGCTTCTTCCATGTCTACTCTTTTTGCAACGGAAACACCACAAATGGATGGGCCATTAATAATCAAGAAGCTGGTGAGAATTGCATAAGTAAGTTGTCTGGAGTGCTAAATGTTACAAATTTTGTAGCAGTAACGGCAGATTAAGAATATGCTTCGAGTCAAACTGCAGTGCTGTTAACATGTCCCAAGTTCGCTCTGAGTTTTTGTGAGTCTGCTCCATCTGTGACCTTGATGCATAACAGAAGACACTGTCCATCGGGCGGCGTTTCCAACACAGCCACTTCCACACAGAGCACCCATATGCCCTCACCCACATGCGCACACAGCAGGTGGCCACAAACACAATCATACAGATGCCGGGTCAGCCTGTACACAGCAGGTCAATGTTGGCTTTGTGTAACTCAGTATGGTACCATCATGGATTAGCACAAGTGTGTTAAGGTAACACTTTGTTACTGAGCTGGCACATGGGTGTTGTAATTAGTCATTGACCTTAGCACATACACACACACACACACACAGAACGAAGGCAAAGACTAGTTAAATGAGGATGAAACTGGATTCATTAATTTTGTAGCTAAAATCAATGTTTTATTTTATTACTCAGAATTAATTTTGATTGTAAATTGACAAGTTCTTTAGTGGTTTTTCTTTGTTTGTTCATGGGGTTATGTGATTAGCAGTTAGTATCTTGTTGCAGTGAATAATTATTTTAATCTAATTCTGGATGGTTGCAAATAAATATTCTCTGAACAGACAAGTAAACAACTGGTCAGTCAACCAGGACCAAAGTAGATTTCTGCCATCTTTAAACATTGTTAAACATTTACATAAGTTTAATATTTATTAATAATCAGAACATTTCAAACACATTAGCCATATGATGTGATGAAAGGTAATGCTGTGTAAAAAGAAATGATTGCATTTTCATACCGTTGTGTTATTAATATTTTCTGTCATGATATTTTGGTGTTTGTGCTTTGGTTCTCTTTGTGAGATCATTTTACTGTTACTAGTATCTCTCCATATTGGTTTATTTTCATGGTGTTTCTTGGTTCAGCTCCCTTTGTGTTTCTTAGTTTCCCTGGCTTCATTTTGCCGTATTTAGTGTGCTTTTCTAAAACATTTCTTCCTGTTGTTAATCTGGGTTTTAGTTCAGATACCTCTGTGTTTAATATAATATTTTCTCTCAGTTTAAAGCTTGTGTTCTCCCCCAGCTGTTCTGCATCCTGCCATACTCAGCTGGTCTCCATGTCATAATCACATATCCACAGTATTAATGGTTCTTGGTTTCATCCTCTCACTGATGGATTCTTACATTATTCTCTTCTCCTGTGTGGTTTTCCCTTCGCGCGCTGAGTGTTGTTTTCAGTTCAATCATTAAACTAATTATTCCTTATTCTCCATCCCTCCTTGTCTCTGCATTTGGAGCCTCGACAACACCAATCCATGGCATTTTTATTTTGCAATTTAAAGCGTTTAAATCATAAGTCTAGAACAAACCTGTTTTAGTTTATCCAAACCAACATCGTAAGGATCGCTTCATACTATAACATAAATACTACCTGTTATAATCCTCTGAATTATACTTCAAACAATGTGAATTGTTCCTCTATTTATGTTTGAATATTGCGAAATTTTGGGGGTTTATGATCACCTGAACCTGCTTCTGGAAATAAACTAACCAGAGTCAACTATTGAGCTGGATTCATACACGCATAAAAAAGGTGTTTGGAGATGTCTAGAAAATCTGAGGTTATGAGGTCATTAGTGTATGCTCAGTTGAGCTTTCCAAACTCTAGAATAATCAGTATTCAGAAATTAAAATACCTTAAGTGGCTAATTTGCACCACCTCAGATATTCTTGTAAAACCTGTTGTGATATAAAATTGAGATTACTGGAGCTAAATGACCTGATGTCACTCTGTTAATTTCCTTTAATCCTTTAATTCCACAAGACAGTGCCCACTTGTCTTTCTGTTTAGCCTTGTCCGGTAAGCTGTGATTTTTACATTGTACTAGAAAACACCATTTCTGTTTAATAGATTTATGTTAGTTTTCTGCTTTTGATAAAGTGTAGTCTTGTCTTTCAATAAATCTCACCATTTCCCTAAATGACTAAATGAGAGCTGAGACAAGATTGATCAGTGAAAACAGTAAAATCCAACTGGATTCAGATGAACCAGAATAGAGTTGAAAACATATGTGTTTTGACTAAACTTCTATTATTCAGTTTTCTTCAAAATGAAGTAGGCTCCCAGAGTTGAGCCCGGTGTTGCAGCCAAATTGATAAAACTAAAGAAATACATTTTTCCATGTTGGCTAAAGCTTTAAAAATAGTTAACATGGGAATAAAAATACAACCATTAGCTTTTGTATTTATTTTGCAATTTCAACAGCTTTTTGTTTATGGTACTAGGATACATCATTGAAGGTTTTAGTTACATAATTAAATATTGCTAAATAAATATAAATAAATATGTACATAAACTGAGATGTAATTTAACTTTGAAACCATTAAACTCAAACTGAAGGATATATATGATGATAACGTCTTAGATTTTTACAATACTATTGATATTGTAATTGATAATGTGAAAGGAGAAGTACAACTACCTCATCTGTCATTAGTATTGTAGTGGTAACGGCTTGTTTGATGTTGTTACATTCCTACCAGCTAGTGGTAAATGAGTATCTTCACATTCTTTATCCCAAAGAAGAATGTCGGAGCGTCGCTCAGACTTCATTTAGTACTCAGGGTGTGTGTGTCACTTAGAGAGATAGAGAGCATTGCATTGTGTTACTCTGAGGGTGACGCTTTGCCTTCACAGACAAATCGATTAGAGTCAGTTCAGCACCGTGGATGCTTTGGGCATTTCACATAGACGAAGAAAGAGGGAGGGTGATGGGGAGGTTCATCACAGAAGCTGGCCCTCCCCCAGCTCATTTTAAGGCAGCAGGACCCCTGCAAATACATGCAGACTTGCACAGTGAATGCATGACTACAAGGCAGTGATGCATTGGCCTTTTATTTTACCTCTAGATTGATGACACTTTTGATGTGACATGACACAGTGGCATCTGTGTCAGGCTGAAAAACTTACTGTATCCATTCTGCACGCATTACAATATGTTTTGGTTGCCAAAAACTTGCTCTAAAGCTTTTTATACAGTGTAGCTGCTGTGAAACATTTGTCTTCCTCTTCACAATACCACCTATGTTGCCAAAAACAGATTACAATGAAAGATGCACAGCTTTTACTTGATGAAACCCAACACAGAAGTAAAGACCGTGGTTTCAGAGACCTGAACCACAAGGGCACATCACCCTCTGGCAGAGGCCCAACAGACCCAGGGTGTCAGTCCGAGCCGAGCAGTCGCCGAGGTGAGCCCAAAAACCAGAAACAGAGAGGCACCATCAGGGAGAGGAAAAAGGCCCCACACTTAGTCCTGGATGATCCTCTCCTGGTTAATAAAGCGCAATTTAGAAGTGTGAACGCTTCTGCACAACTATGAGCACAAAACTTACCAAGAATTACCCTTCATTTTTGTATGGAGAACATTGTTTGCTTGTGTCAGCCATGGACTACCAGCGCCAGTGAGGAGCAGGTCAGGTGGGAAGTTTGTCATCAAATTCTTTTGACTGGAACATGGTATGTTGACATGGATAAACATTTAGAAAATATTTGGGGAATTTCATTTAATGAAGAGATCTCCAAGATGGGGAAGAGCCCAGGTACGTTCTGTCATATTTTTAGAATCCTGCGCAATTTTAATTTAGTGTGAGAATATTTTTAATTGATACTGTTAAACATGCAAAATTATCTTCAATTACATTTACAAAGCACTTAAATCATAAAAAAAGTTGTGAAATGTTTGCATCTGGAAGAGATTTGCAAACACCTTACCTTTGGAGTTGCTATTTTACATTAATTGTCACGTAGTGAGAAATTATGTTTTTGTTATATCATAAAAGTTTCCACAAGTCACCTAAACTGTGAGGATGTGTTGTTTTAATGTTCCTAATGATATGTATTTATTTAATGATTTCTTTTTTTCTTTCTTAGCTCACACACACTCACAGACATGCACACAATTCAGACCTCCCCTATGCCCTGTCTGGGCTGAAAGGTCAGTGTGTCTGGGAAAGCTGTATTGGGATCCCCTTAAGTCATGAAAGGTCATTTGTATTGAGAGCAGACACTGACAGACACATAGACACTACCTACCCCAGTGTGCACTCATTTGAACGTGCTGACAAGATAAACTGCAGATTCAGGATCTGCCTGTAAAATGCTTAAAAATGACTGTGCAGTCCAATGTGTCGACGTGAAAACAAACTCTTTGAACAGGCTGAATTATTGATGATGGTAAAGGAGTTTCCCAGTGTTTAACTTATTTAAGGTAAAAAACAGAAACTACAACTTAACAGTATAAAACTTAAAATCAAACAATAAATGCATTAACAGTTGTAGTATATTAAACATGTAGGTATTTAGATAAGATGTAAATGTAGGTACTGGGAACTGGTGTAGTCTCCCAATTTAATGTGCACACACTCTAGTCTCCCTGCTTAAAGAGTCCTTGATTTAGCTGATTGCAGACCAGAAGAGAGAGCTGTTGATTATGATAATAGGAGTCTGTTAACAAGAGGCCACATCTAAAGTCCAAGAACCCAAAACCTGACCCCAGTTTAACGAAACAACAGTCAAGGTCTCAAGCTTCTTTTAACACTCTTTTTCTTTTGTCTGTAAATGTTATTTATCTGCAACCAAGAATAAACAAGAGAACAGGTAAATAATTAATCAGATTTGTTTAATGATTATTTTTCTTTCACTGACATGTTTCTTCATGTTGGAAGTATTATTAATGTTTTGGACTCACCCAGAGTCTTAACCTGAGTCTGACTGACAATAAGTCAGGGGAGAAAAAGCTTAGGGTGATGGCAAAGAGGGTTTCATCAAAGATAAAGCATAATGCCAATTTGAGGTGTTGAAGGCTGTAATGCTGAAAAATATTTTTTCATAGTAAAAGAGTAGAATAATTGTCATTGTGTCATTTCTGATAAAAAAAAAAGTAAAGTAAAGCAGATTTTATTAATTTGTAATATGAGGAAGATATTTCTTGATTTGAATTTAATCTCTTGGTGTCCCTTTTTGTATCAAATTGTCCCCAAAAAAGAGAAAGACAAATAAGACAAATACTTTTTGTCCTTACAGAGCGTCAGACAGGCAGGTGTAATTGACTTTTTAACTAAAATAGTAAAATGATACGCGGTATTTTATCTGCTATCTTAGAAGTAAACAATAGAAACAACATAATTTTTAGTTATTTTAAAAGTCGACATCAAAAATAGATTGGATTTCCTTCCCCTCATAAGTTTTTAAAGTTGTTTTACTACAATCATTTACACACATGGGTACTCACATGGACCATCACACTCAACTGTCTGGGGATTATTTTGAATAAAAATGAATAAAACATTAGGGTACCCCTCCCCCTGATTTAAACTGCTGCTTCTTATTGGCTTTGGCACACTGCCACTCGTTCACCACTATGGGCTGCGCCCCCAAGAATCAAACCTCATTTTCCTCTATAAAAAGAAGATTGGTGAAGGCCCATGGCCACAACAATCACATTAGAGAAACCCATGTTTATGGAAGCAGGCCAAGTTTATGGGGCAGGGTAGAAATTTAGGGAGGGATTTAAAAAAATACTATTGCAATCCTAATTTTTGAGGTGAGAAAATATCATTTTTATTATAAAATGCAGTTTATGACTAAATATAAGTGCATGTGATTTGTTTTGATTTCATTCAAAGAACTTTTTAATCGAGCGTGTTCATTGCACATGTCTTCACAACAAAATGTGTAATGCGATAAAGGTATTTGGTCGTTCTCTTGGGGTCAGAGTAGCCACTAAGCATCAAACTCTGAGACCTATTAACCGATTATCGCGTGGACATCACGGTCCAGCTCATCTCGACACGCACACACACCGCCAACAACCGCTCTGCGCGGAGATACTGGTCAAGCATCTGACGTTTCAAAGTCCCAAAAGATGCCACTGGAGGATTTAGGCCAAAATCGCTTTAGAGGTAAAGGGTGAGTCGGGGTCACAATGTTGTGTGTGTGTGTGTGTGTGATGCGCAAGTGTGTATCTGAGTCCATTCGAAATAGTGCAGGACAAACTCATGTTTTAAGCATGCATCCCCGGAGGCAGATAACTCTGAGGCTTTAAGAAGGCAAATCAGGTCAGCTGTTTGGCCAGAGGACAGGCAGAAGGCTGGTGTCTGATACACACACACACAGACACACATACACACACACACACGTACTTACAGCTCAACGGCTTCCTGATACACTTCCTTATTTCCTTTTTTTAAGCTCTACCAGGCCTTTGAAAAGGACATCATTATGCGGCAGTATCCATCTTCTCTGTTGACAGGAACATGTAAAATACATGGCGATTGTCTTGGCCTAATGTATCGCTGTGGAAGCAGAGCAGACCAACTTAATAACCACATGGCTGTGGAATTTCAAATATTAATGCAATTTCCCTTCTTTGAGTCTTCTGCACATTATGGACCAAGCTTACCTGGTGTAAGAAGAACAAAACACTTATTTACAAAGTGCTGATCCAACAGTACAGCCGTAAAAGATTTCAATTTGCATCTAAACTTAAAAAAACAACAACCAAAAACCTTTTTTACCAAATTGTACAAAAGGTAGGAAATTGGTGTTTTGAAAAATGCAACAAAGGATCTCTAATGCCTGGTTTTTATTGTAGAATAATACCCTAGGTTTATAGTTTCTCCTAGTAAAAAATAAATAAATAAATTTATATACATTTCAATTATTTTTCTACTTATGCTCAAGTGGATTTTGCTGACACTATTCTGGTGGTGTCTACTACATATCTGGTCACATATTTAATGTTTATTAGACATCACCAGGTGTTGTAAACTGTGAGAATTATGCTTTTGGCTTTTCATATGTTCATCAGTAGCTCCTGTAGTTTATTGGGAACCTCAAACCTTTTTATGCCGATTATAAAATAAATAACAAGAAGGTCTTTAAGCTCCTTATGCTATCAATCCTCTTTGTGTCAAATTTGCACTGCTTTGATGTGGATTTGGGCAAATAGTGTCTCCATCTACATATTTCTTGCTGTGGCATTTATGTCACAAAATAAAGAGTCACATGCATACCACTATTTTATAAAACCAATGAGCAACTGTAAATATTGCAAGTCTGTGAGTTTATGGATCAGAGTAATACATCGTGTTTACAGTCCTTCTATTGCTGTTCATCCTCATGTTCATTTTTTCTCTTACTGCTTCACATTTTTCACCATTTTTTTATGTCATTCTTTGGTGTTTCATTTTTCTTTTCTAGATTCCCTTTTACCTTCATAAGTTCCTCACACCACTTTCCCTCACTTGTTTCCCCTGCACCTCATAACACTTTTTAGACATTGCGTTCTCCTCTCTGTCCTCCCTCCTGCCCTCTTTCTCTTACTTCCTTTCCCTTTTCCTGCTCGTCTTGCTCTGTGCGACCTTCTGCCATTTTTTCTTTTTCTCCTCATTTCCTCCCCTTTGCAAGAGAATCAATTTCTGCCCTGGGCATGGTCCACGCCCCCTTTTAATATCACACACACACACACACACATACTTATACCCAAACACACACTTTTTCGGAAGGCAAATACGAATATAAATCACACAAACACACACAAAGTCAAATACATAACCAGCACACACACACACATACACACAGATTGTCCCGTTGGTGTGGTCAGGCGACTCTGGGTGACCTTTTCACCGATTCCCGTTATTAGAGAAACTGACATTCAAACCTCCCCAGCCCTCAGGACATTAAGACCAAACCTGAAATCCCCTCCACCTCCCCACCAAATACACACACACACACACACACACACATTTACACACCCATTTGTGGTCTCAACATCTTACAGCTTTTTCCCCCATCCGGTTTTTGGCGGCTGGATTGATTCCCTCCATGTGAACTAACACCGCTAGGCATTGCTTCGTTGAATTTTGAGATTGGTGAACTGATCGGCACATATTGCAAGTAGATCCCAATGTAAAAAAAGAGAGTTGTTTTCACACCATAATTTTTTTTACTAATCAAACACCAATTACATCCAGTTCAAACGTCAAATAGTTTTTAGTTTTAGGTGTCAGAGAATAAATGTCTTCTTGAGACTGCTATAAAACAACAGTGTCTTCAGTCAGAAGCTTCTTCAGAGCTGCTGTGAGATAGACGGCTTCAAGACCCTTCCTACCCACAGCCATCAGCATCTACAATAACTCTTTGAAGGAAGTTGTGTGAGTTAATTCCCTTTGTGGTTAACAATATTTTCCAATGAAATTGTAAAGAATGAAAGGATTAAAAAAAATAAAAAAATCTGAAGTCTGAAAGTTAAATGTGTTTCAATCCAAAGATTTGGTGATTATCAATGGAAGTCAGTGATAGAGTTGAAATTAAGACCTACATTGTTGATACATTTGTACACAAACGTTACTGAATTTGAAAGTTTATTCTAAGGGGAAGGAAGGAAAGTTTAGTTGTCTGTTTGGCCAACCTGTATAGATGTGAAAAGAAGTTACAACCATTTGGCCAGAAGCATTTTGGGAACTGTAGTACAATATTTCAGATTTGTTACAGGACTGTCCAAGCTATTGGTAAATACTTTGTGCTGCATCGTCCCTTGTCCTCAACACTATCTGTGGTACTCATCATTATTCAACTTAGAATAAAGTGGCTTCTGTGTTGCATAAAAACGATTTTAACTTTCATAACATACTGCCACTCTAGAGTTGAGTTAGATTAGATGTCATGCATTCAAAATGTGAATGCAATTTTAGTCGTTAGAGATTTGTAGCAAAATGTTTTGAGGCTTCACTTGGTCCAGGGCCAAAAAACATGAGTCGACACTGGAGACTTGAGGATTGACTGGTTTTACCATTAAAAGTCTTGAGACTTAAACTGGATTGCCCATCAAAGATTCAGGAATTGATCTGGACCTGCCTCTTTAAAATGTGTAACGTGTCTTGGAATTTCCTTTTAAGATTTGATGCTTAAGATTTCACTCGAAACAAAGTACTTGAGAACATTTATGCTGACACAGCAAATGAAGATGATTACGTGACAGAAACATTTCCATTTCCGCAGCTCTTGATAACATTATATGCTGGTTATCTGTCTGATGGAATAGGAACACTTCTAAACTTATGCAGGAAAATTTAGCCTGTGAAGTCGATGTCTATTTGACTTGGCAACTTCTCCACTAAATCGTTTTCATTCAGTCAAAACAGGGAACAACATTTAGGAATAATTGTGCTTTTTCAGAGAAAATAATGTTTTTATACAATTTCCCAACAATGGGGAATTTGTGGACTTTCAGTGTCAACATGTTTGATTTGTATTTGCTTGATGATTTTGATGAAGGCATTTGACAAAATGTTATGTTTACTGCTTTTTGTTTTGTAATTTACCACTGTGAGATGTTTTTATGACATAAAGCACTTTGAACTGCCTTGTTGCTGAAATGTGCTACACAAATAAACTTGACTAAATACGCACCCATGAGCTCCGCTTTCCGATTTTGAATTAACGCAGTACAAAAGTTGAGTTCAGCTCATTGAGGTTTCACACTTCCCGATTTAAATATCCACAATCTGCTCAGATTGTCATCAGTCTGCCAGTGCGTTGCTAACTGTGTCTTAACCAGCTCAGCGCATGACTGACTGGAAGAGATGAAAGCAGAGAA
Source organism: Poecilia formosa (assembly GCF_000485575.1). Taxonomy (NCBI): domain Eukaryota; kingdom Metazoa; phylum Chordata; class Actinopteri; order Cyprinodontiformes; family Poeciliidae; genus Poecilia; species Poecilia formosa. The sequence goes on along the minus strand of NW_006799981.1, from coordinate 391,676 downwards.
ACGTTCACATATTTTCTGTGAACATGTGCTTGTTGTCAAAGCACATGACGGAGTTTGCTTTGGTGATGCTAACAGGTTCCAGCATATGGGCCCCAAGCACCAAAATGGACTAGAGCTAAAATCATTAATCATCTAAAAATGTATGGTAGGTGCTAACTAAAGAAGTCTATGCACGCTTTCAAAACAGTTGTCCCTTAGCAATAACATGCAAAATCTCTTGACTGACAGTCTGTTGATGAAGCGAACTGAGACATTTAGAAGTTTCTTTTTTTATTATTATTATTATTTCAAGCCAACTGTGTGTGAGGAATGTGCATGTGCTTGTGTGTTTGCTTTGGTCAACAGTGATCAAGAAGCCCTCTGGTTTCACTCAACACGTCGCTCGTCCCTGGGTGTGGCTTATAACAGCTTTCTGTCTGTGTGATCTTATGGAAGTACAAAGGTGCAGAGGGACGAACAGAACAGGTCGGGCATACGACCAAAAATCAAAATCAAATCAAATTTTACTTGTATAGCACATTTCAGCAGCAAGGCATTTCAAAGTGCTTTACATAATTAAAATAAAAACAGGATGTGACATTGAATAAACAGTGAGAAGAGAAAGAGATTTTGAAAAAAAAAAAGATTTAAAATTATAAAAACATTAAAACCCGCACCACTTTTAGGACTTCAGTTAAATGTCGTTTAACTGGGACTCTAACCTCGAGAACTTTAGTCAAAACGCCGTTTGACAAGGACTCTAACCTCTTGGACTTTAGTCAAAACGCCGTTTGACAAGGACTCTAACCTCGAGAACTTTAGCAATTTTAAAATTTACTTACGTTTCTGTCGTTATCGTGTTAGTTGAAACTTGGACTCTAAACCCCGTAGGACTTTAGTTTCTCTAGATCGTGCTGAGACAAAAGTCCTCTAATCCTGGAGATGTTCTTCAGGTGATAGAAGGCCGACTTTGTGACTGTCTTAATGTGGCTCTGAAGGTTCAGGTCAGAGTCCACCACTCCTCCCAGGTTTCGGGCCTGATCGGTGGTTTT
>NW_006799981.1:388822-390253 GCF_000485575.1 Poecilia formosa | reverse complement strand
CACTGGTCTGGAGAGTCTGACCCAACTCTCCAGTCGATTCAATAAAATGTCATGGTCGTCGGTGTCTAAAGCTGCACTGAGGTCCAACAGAACCAGCACTGTGGTTCTCCCACAGTCTGTATTTATATGGATGTCATTGAACACTTTGACTAGGCCAGTCTCCGTGCTGTGGTGAGCACGAAAACCAGACTGGAAGGAGTCAAAGCGATTCATTATTGTTAGGAAGTTATTTAATTGTTTAAAAACTGCTTTTTCAATAACTTTGCTGATGAATGGGAGGTTGGAGATCGGCCTGTAATTCTGCAGTAGTGATTTGTCCAGATTGTTCTTTTTTATTAGTAGTTTGATAACTGCTGTTCTCAAAGCCTGGGGGAAAACACCTGATGAGAGCGATGAGTTACTATTTGGATCAGATCATTAGCAACGACAGGCAAAACTTTCTTAAAGAAATGTGTGGGTAGGACATCCAGACAGCAGGAACTGGAGCTTAACTGACTTATAATTTCTTCAAGGTTTTTATAATTTAGTAGTTGAAATTGGATCATTTTTCCTGCATTTGTTTGGGCACAGCATTGGTACTGGCTTTGGAGTGGATGTGCAGATTAATCTTCTGATCTTTTGAATTTTCTCTGAAAAGAAACTGGAGAACTTGTTGCAGGCGGCATTAGATTGAAGTTCATGTGGCAGCGTCACAGGAGGATTTGTGAGCCTATCAACAGTAGCAAATAAAGCTCGAGCGTTGTTAGTGTTTTTGTTTATGACATCTGCAAAAAAAGCCTCTCTTGCATGTTTTAGTGTTGAGCGATAGTTACGTAGTCTTTCTTTGTAGATGTCATAGTAAAAGTGCAGTTGAGCTTTACACCATTTCCGTTCGGCTCTACGGCAGAGAGTTGTCTTGCAGATTGAACTGTTTGTGCATTTCTCCATGGAGATTTATTCCTACCAGTCACAACCTTCACTTTAATGGGGGCAATGTAATCAATGATATCTGAAAGTTTGCACTGAAATCATCTACCAACTTATCTACGTCATTATAGCTTAAGGACGAGGAAGAAGAGTAGATTTGATTAAATGTTTCTGCTGTGTTTTCTGTGAAAGTACATTTTGTGACAGTAGCTGTTTGTCCAAGTGGGTTAAAGGATAAAGAACATTCAAAGATAACAGCAAAGTGATCCGACAGGCGACATCAGTTACAGCAGTGGTTTCCAAACATTTTCTGCCCCCCCCCTATGGATTACAAATGGCTGTCTGGTTGAAACGACGCGTGTTGGGGGGTGGGGGGGGCATCAACTTTTTTGGGGGCAAAATGAATGTATGTAGCTGAAAATAGACACCAACATCGGTAGCCTACAAGCAACTTGTTAAGCTTAAGGGTCTGTATTGATATTAGCTAGTCATCTTTTAGCTAACATTAGCTAGTCATCTTTTAGC
>NW_006799981.1:266580-388812 GCF_000485575.1 Poecilia formosa | reverse complement strand
TGTGTGTGTGAGCACTTGGATCTGAAACTGCCAGAAGGAAAGGGACAGGTAGCATACTGCACATGGACATCTTCTATTTCTTTGACGCTTTCTTTTGTTAAAATAAAGTAATGATTTCTGCTATAGTGAATTACTTTCTGATGACAGGATCTTTGAGAGAACATGAGGAACAAGGCGTAATTTCTAATTTCATTCCATGACCTTTTTTTTCCCCCAGATTCTGGAAATACTTTTTTACTTTCAGAATCCATCCATTCATCTATCCACTGTCTTTAACTCATCTGCGATTGGTTAATGAGAGTAACCGGTCCTGTGTGATCTGTCTCAATAGTGAACCCACAGATTCTCTGGGAGTCTCAAAGTATTTCCAGAAAAGTAGGGAATTTCTCCTGGCAGTGGGATGTGACCGGAAAACTCCAAACTTGAAAGTTAGCCCAGGAGGCTTCCTGATCAGATGCCACCTTAACTGACTCCATTTGATACAGAGAACCAGCAGCTGTATTCTGTACTTAGCCCAGATAATGAAGCCCCTAAACCAGAGTTTAAGGGTTAGCCTTACAGGAATTGACTTATAACAGGGATGTTGTTATTTCAGCAATGTTCCATTCCTCATGGTCTATAGGTGGGAATTCTGATCAAAATTTTAAGACCAGTTGAAAAATGACAAGAATTTACATTTTGCACTGTTGGAAGAAATGGGAGTGAGATAAAAAATAAAATAAAATCTGAGTAAACATTTTATTATAGAAACCATTAAACTGAGTAAAGCTTTGCAAGACTATTTATACAAACATTCCAAGTTTGTTTTCTCTCCAATAACAGAGGGCAACACCTTCAGGGCATTTAACATTAAATCCTAAAGAAAAGGTATCACCACTGGTTCATCATACTGGTGACCTCCTAGCTGGTCAATCAGATGTTTCTGACAGAGATATAACTGACTCATGTATGTGGAACCGTGCATCTGAAGAAACCTCTCCAGTTTTGGGAAGAGAGGTAAGCAGCGCCATGAAACGTACTGAACGGTGCTGAATGCTCATCGACTCCCTTTAGCTGCTCCGTCAGCTTTAATTGTTATAATTTAGGCCATCCATGTGGTTACTAAATCATTTTAGACATGCATTTTACTCCTGAGCATTTTATTTTTGACTTTTCTATGTTGACTTGAATACATTGTCAGCCTGATAAATTATAGAAATCTCTTTTGCGATTGTGAGTCCAGTGAAGAGCGAAAGAGTTCAAGGGTTTTCACAGAGACTTATTTAGATTCTTACTAATATAATCTGTCGTACCTTATCAATGGTTCCCACTTTTCTTGTCCTTATTAAGAAAAGGTATTTTTTGTATTCTTACATGTTGCCAAACTAAATTAAAGAGACGATTGTCACTCACTTTGAAGTCTATAAACTGCACAAGTAGTTCTTTAGCAACAATTTGACAGTTTGTTTCTGGAAAACGCTGATCAAAACTCAAGCAGCTACTGTATTTAGTTTGATGCCAAAGCTTTTTAAGTCAAAACACTCAGAATAGATCACAACTAAGAACCTCTAAATGTTTTAATGAGATTGACCTTCTTTACACAGTGGATCCTCTTCTTCTATCCATTCTTCTTTCTTTTTTTTTCCGCAGGTGACCCAGATAAGGAAAAAAAAAGCCACCTCATCAGGTTCACCCTCCACCTGTAAGTCAAAAATAGAGCATGTTGAGAGGACAAATAATCATGTTGCTACAAGGCAAAGGAAGGGAAATAAGAATATACTGAAACCAACTTTAGTAAGTCTGTGGATTCAGAGTTTCAGAAGCCAGATTGACCTCATTTCAGAGCAGCATGTGCTGCAGAAAGACCAGAAAATACTTCTGATGACAATTTGACAGAATTACTATTTATGACGCCAAGAAAGACAGCAGTGAGATCAAATTCAGAGCTTTTATGTACGTAATCTATAGTCCTACCAGTGGTCAGCAGCTACAGTGACAGCAACATTTTATTCCACACTTGGAAATTAATATTTTATTGCAGTTGCACAATCTGTCTCTAATACAACCATAGAATCATCCACACTCTGGATGCATTTGTTCAATAAAAAAAGAAAAGCTCATGTTAAAAAAATGTATCCTCACTTTTATTATCGGGTAAGTATTTATGTTAATGTAACCCAAATGAAAAGAGCTTGGGATAGCTAATTTATAGAAAAAGTTTATATTTTATACATTTGCAAAAGTAAATTTCATAAAATGCATATATTTTCACACTAAATAGTTATTCACCTATTCTAAACATCAGGGCTATTCCAAACTCTTTAATGGTGTCAGGAATGATCATCTTTAGTTCATAAATCAAAAATATACTGATAGATCAGATCTGAACTGAATGTTTCTTCACCAAACTGAATTGATTTTTGTCTTTATTCTTTTATGACGACAAAAGTGATATTTTAGCATTATCACCAACCTATAATTCAACAGCATACAACTGCAGACCAGTCCAGTCGTCTGCAACCTGTAACTGCAGAGCCGCATGTGGTTCTTCAATACCTTGAGATTGACTCTTGATCAGTTTGCTCAGAAATAAGAGTTGAACTAAGTTGTGTTTTTTAAAACATTGTTTGAGACCTGATAAACTTATGTTTTATGATTCTACGCAACTTTAATTTTGTGCGACTGAAGATTTGTGAAACTTTTGGGGTAGTACAAGTTGCTGATCCATAGACTAGTCAAACCTGGACAGAAATATTCAGTGTTGATCACAGATTGTTTTTTTTTGTTGTTGTTGTTGTTGTTGTTTTTTGTGAAACTTTTTTATTTGTGAAAACAAAAAAACAAATTGATAATCCTCTTTGTCTTTTGTTGATCCAAAGTATAAACTAGTATACATTTAGCTTACATACTTTGGATCAACATTATTAGATTATCCTTCTTCTTTTGTTCTTTCCTTTGGTTTGTTCATTTGTTTCTATTTCCGTTTAGCTCATGTAAAGCACTTTGAATTGGCTTGTTGCTGAAAATCTGCTATATAAATAAAATTATCTTACCTTACCTCGTCTTCCCCAAAATATTGCAAAAGTGCAAAACTACAAATCTTTAATTATTTTCTGCTGAATGGACTGAGGTTATCTCACAGGCAATATTCTGTTATTGTGTGAATAATTTACACTCCTCATTGTTTTTTTTTGTTTGTTTTTTTTATATTTCCTTTAATAATTTTAACATCACAGTATCTGACCAGTTAACTAAAACTAAAACACCCCAATTCGCCTGAAGTTGAACTTTGCTTTAAGTGTTTTCTCAAACAACATCATGAAGCATTAAAAACCTGGAAGTGAGATCAATCTTCCAGGTGATTTCCTGCAGGCAGGGTGAGGCCGGTTTCACTGCATGGTTTACCAACGGATTCCCCCTGCAGCTGTTGTTCAACAGTGAAAAGCATCAAACCAATATTAGTTCATTCTGTCTGCTCCACCACGTGTGTGTGTGTGAGTGTGTGTGCGTTAGAAACATGTATTTATAAAATGCTCACGTCACGTGGCATTCAGAAGATGTTGAGCCCTATGCGAGGCGGCTGGCCGGTGAGATGTAGTGTTGTCTGTCCTCAAACTAGACACAACACCTAAGAAACACCCCCTCAGCCAAGCTGTGCACACAAAAACATTTAGTCTTCCCTCTGCAGTCTGCAACAAAGGTGCTTGGTCATGTGAAACCCAAGGCTCCAACCCACAAGTTGAACTCTGACCTTTCACACACACTCACATATGAAAGGACTGGGAGGAAAGGGGGTGGAAAAGATAAAAAGACAGGATGAGAGCATGTGTGTATCTGTTGTAACAAGATTATAGGCGTGCAGGAGGGTCACTAATACAGATAATATGCACACTAGCTCCAGACATAATAACCAAACACACATCGTCTTGTCCACACGTGTGTGTGAGGATATTCTTTTCCCACGCATATTGAGTTCACATAGTGTCCCATCTTTTTTTTTTTTTTCGCTCTTTTTTAGTCACACACATTTTCAAACAAAGGTGACCCAACCCCCTCATCTGTGTAGCTGCAATTAACCTCCACAACCTTTGGATGCATGCATGTGTTGGAGACTTGGTGTCCCGAACTCAGTTACAAAAGACGGCCAGGAGTCTCCGGGGCACATCTTCACACATACACATATTGTAGCTGCTGTGCCCTGATAATCCATGTCTCTCCTGGACTCCTGGACATCCTTTTATCCAGCTCAGGCCGCGGGGATTTTCCATGAGCTTGGCCAGCCAGTGGAAGCAGGGATCAGAGGGAGGCCCCTTCCTGACCCTGGAGAATGCGAGCCTGGTGTTGCGCTTCCAGCCATCAGCCATCACTGCACTCTGTGAGGTCAGAGACTGTAAGAGCAGAGTCAGAGAGGATGATGTGAGGGCAGAACAGCAGCTTATGCAGTCAATGAGAGAGTTTTATTCCACTCAGGCACTGTGTGAAAGGCCAGCATGGTTTGGTTCTTATTGGCTTTTCTATATGACTAACAGCAAAAATCAAACAAACCAAATCAAAGTGCCTGGCTTTAAGAAATTAAATCAATTTAAAATGGAGCTGTTGTAACTTATCATTTTACCTAAGTATAAAAGGGCGAATTAATGTGTTTTCCATGTGATCATGCTATTTTATAGCACAATCAAGTAACTACGTTACCTTCTGCAATGCCGTGTAGATCAAATATGACTTAAAAGACATGTAATGTATTTTAGCACCTTGAAATTGGGCTTCTATCTCTTTAAGAAAGTCTTCTTTTTCTGAAACTCCACCTTCAGAACGTCATGACAACATCACACCTCTATTAACCCTTTAATAGCATTTTTACCAGCATTGCACTGAGAAGTAGCTCATATAATGAGCTCAGAAGATGTGCAGTTCCACCAGGTGTTTGCTAATAGCTGCTGGCTAGTCTTAAGGAGCTCAGTGAAGAAGTCACAGAAGGGCAGCTCTGTGAGGTGGAAGTTCAGAAGCTTGGAAACTTCAGCTACGAGGAGGAGGAGCTTCATCCTGGAAGGCGGAGCTAGGTCCAACCAGGTGTTTTCCACAGCTGAATCAAAGCAAAATACAGTTTTGATGAGGGAATAACATAATAACATGATGTAAAGCTCACAAATTGTTGATTTTACATCATTTTGCCCTTTTAAATTAATGCATGAACATGAAAAAATGTTGTCTTTTTTCAGAACATTTAGTTGAACATGTAAAAGAAATGTTATTTACTGACAAATTGGAAAAATAATAGGGTGTAACATTATAACCCAATTTAATCTCAAGTGCTTTTGTTTTGAAGGTTGTTGTCCTTGTGATGAGATAGTTAATACTTCTTAATTTCTTTGTCCTAATTGACTACTTCCTAACTATTTAGCACTTTTTTCTTCTTTGTTTGTTGTCAGTTGTACTCAGTAAACATGTCTGTAGATATATTAAGAGTTACAAAACAAAGACAGACATGAAATGTTGTCAAAGAATGACAACAGTGTAACATTTCTGAATAAACATAACATGAATTTCCATCATACTGACACCAGCTAAACAGCATGAGAATAACAGGGCAGAGATAAGATAAATTTATTTTGATTTAAAGTGACACTTCATACACAGTGATTTGAAACAGTGTTTTGACTTCCTTTTTTTTTTTGCATATTTGGCAATCACTTTTCACACATTTGTTTAAAAAACAGCATTTTGTGTTTACTTGTATTGTTTTTGACTAATATTTAAATTGGTTTGATGTTCTGAAACCCTGAAATGTGACAAACATGCAAAGAGAAAGGAAATCAGAAAGAGAACTGTACTGTATACATCTGTGTGGTCATTACTATTAAGCTTTAGCAAACATGAAAAGGCTGTTATGGACTGTTATAAAGCCACGGTCCTCAACTGTCCCTGACTAATAAATCAGACACACTCTATAACAAGGGGGTTGAGGAATCTCTCTTAAAGCTGCTGTTTTCACGGTTTTAAATACAAACTAACTTGGAGGGTTTCCACTTCTTTTAAAGGTGCATGCTGTCAAGAAACATGACCTAACATCCATACCAACCCTAAGCAACAGTACTGACAAACTGACCGAGTCATTTGTCCATATTTGCAAGTCAAATTAAGAAAAAACATTAAACATGCTTCTAATTAGCCACATTTACCAGCTTAGTTTAACCTCTGTTATGAGCTAAAGATTGTTTGAGATCAGAGTCCCAGAACTTGAGTGTAAATGATTTTCAGAGTCTTTAAAGCATCAGTCCTGGTTGAGTTGGAGGTCTTCCTTTTCTGACGTAGATGCAACTCTATGCTATGTTCCAGACTTGAATTCAAATCTCTGCATCGCTGTTGCTGCAAGTGAAGCAAAAATGAAAAGGTTTGTTAAAAACTGCCAATTATTTATGCATTAACTGCAAAGTTTTATGCATTTTAAGAGGTTTTGATGGCAAAATGTCATCAGAACAAGATGTCCTGGTACTTAAAGAACCGGGTTAAAATGTACGGACAAGGAACATGGCCATTTGACACATGTTGCTTCACTCCCTCTCCAGCCCTCCCCCACCTCTCCTTTAGTTCTCCTTTCATTCATTCATTCATTCCTCTTTGACAATGTATTTGAACTTCAGACTGGGTTCAGAGGTGCAGGGAATGAATGAAAGACTGAAAAGAGGAACGGAAGGGAGGGCTCTTTCTTTGCTTCATCTAAGCCTACTCTCTGACCCTGTGACCTTTATAGGAGCAGACACAACCTCTCTCTTTTAACCCATCTCCTCCCCTCCTCCAGCTTCTTCAACTGCACAGCAAAGGCAGCCTTTCAGGTACATCTGGGTGAGCCAACGCCAAAACACAGACGCTAATCAGCCCACCTGCCTGGCCAACTGTGTTTGATTTGTCTTTCTATACACCTAGCATTCCAGCGTGGCTTATCAATAGACTTTAACCTCTTTTGCCTTGGCTTAGCTTTTGTGTGTGCGCTTGTGTTGAGTGTGAGTTGGATAAGTGCGTCTCTCATGACTAATCCAAGTAGAGCTGTGTTATTAAAAATATATATCTGTAAGAATGGGAATTGAGCAACTGCAGGCAGCAAATATTATTTTGAAAATGAAAATTTAAGAGGGTTTCTAAATTAAGCTGCATGTGAAGCATACTTGGAGTATTAGGGCCATACTAAGAAAAATAAAAAATAAGAAAATAATGAAATTGCAAGAATAAAGTCAAATAAGAATAAAGTCGTAATATGAAAATAAATGTAGAATAATTTGAGAACAAAGTCATGATATTACAAGAATAAAGTTGTAATATTATTTATATTCTCGTATTTTTGACTTTATTCTCATAATATTATGCATGTGTTCTAATTCTATTGCTTTATTCTTGTATTTGTATTATATTTATTTTTTTTATGTGGTCCTATTAGCAGAAGAAAAGCAACAAACTAAACTAATGCTCATATATTTTCCGTTTGTCCTTAGGTTTGTCTGAACACATCTTATAACTACCTCCTAACTTAAACAGAGCATTAAACTCGTCCGTTCTGACCTCTCACCTCCTCAAGTTTTATTCACTATGTTTCTTTTAGGGATGGGTGCTTTTACAAGCACATAAAACACAAAGAGCCACTTGTTACAAAGTTTTCTTCCAAACAAATCCCTCAGTATGTTTTAGCATGCCATTATTTGGTCATAGAGATGCAAGACACAAGCTGAAGTTGTTCTCTGTGCCTCTGGCCTGATTGTCTTTGTCACTGTGTTTGTGACAAACGGCAAGGGAATCTGGAAATTTTCTGTCATGGGTTTGCACTCTGCAGAACACTGAAATATTGTTGTTTTTTTTAATTTTGGCCAGTGAAATTGACATGTCTAATATAATTGCTTTATTTATAAGTGTTTTCTCTGTTTGGACAAGGCTGAAAAAGGAACAAATTAAAGATGTTTTAATTATGCTCATTTTTTAAGCACCACAGTAGGAAAAGCATACAGAATTTCCCCATTTTGGTCACATCACAACCCTGAGCTTAATTTTTATGTTGTAGGAATATTATGTTATAAACTCACATAAAGTAGTGCACAGTTTAAAAAAATGATGTGTGATTTTTATAAGATTTTGTCTGGCAAATAAATAAGCAAAAAGTGTGGCTTGCATCAAAATTCAGTCCCTCTGAATGGCCATCCTGATATATTCTTTTTAGAGAAAACTTTGCAATACTGTCAAAGTGCCAAAAAACTGGTTCAGTGTTTTTGTACCATTCAAGAAATGTAAACTTTCGAGTCTGAGATGAAGATCTTGAGTTGTTTGTCATTGCTCTGTCAGACTTTCCTGGTGAATTTGTTGGAAACGATCTGGAGTTGTCTAAAACATTTTCCACTTATGTTGTCTGTATAATGATGAACTGAGGATCTTGCTGTTGTCTTTCCATCCTGGCATCGTGAGGACAATCAATGTAAAATTGCTGTTTTTGTGGCAATAAATCTGATGATCCTCTCTTTACTACGACTCTAGACAGTGTGTGTTAGTGCAGTCATTACCTTCAGGCTCATAGAGCTACAATATCTCAACTTATTACCAAACGTTAACATTTAACTTTGTGACTGAAAGCAAGGAAAATATATGAAACAGAAGATTTCATTACAGCTTCATCACATAACATCTAAAACAGTCAATATAATAACCTCAAAGCATATAGTGAAAAGAAAAGATGAGATAAATGAGAAAAGAAGTTATCCTCCTCTGTCTTGTCTATGGTGAACTTTATATTCGCTGTAATCATGTTAAACATCCTCCATTGATTCCGTCTGATCTAATAGGTTTACCAGCATGAAATAATTACAGGCTGAAGAATAACTTTCCTCTCATATAAAAAGCTTCAGTAGTTTTTAGAGAAGTGTCTTAACAAGACGTCCAACACACCGGCCTTAGGAGCACTATTGGCAACAGCGGTCATTATTCCTCTGCTTCTTTTGATTGCGGTTCTTTTTACCAAGTCAACTGACCTTGTGGTCGTGCTACGTGCTGCTGCGTTCAATCGTTGTCCATTACAGTAAAAGGCTTTTATTCTGCTGCACCTTCTTATAGACCTGTGTGGTCAGCATGGATAAAGCCAGGCCATACGTATAGAAGCAGATTCAGGTTTGTATGGGAGGCACAGCCTGGCCTTGACCAAATGTACTTCTGTGGCAGAGAACAGTATGTACAGGGAAACAAAGTCTGCTCCGTCTCAGGACAGACAAAACACACATACACTCCTGTCCTTTATCTGGATATTACTGGAACCGTGCTGTACCAAGGACACACTGTGACAAAAGCGTTATGAAAACATGCTTTTGAAAGTCTTTAGAGAATATCTTATTGTTCAACTCACTGGGGCTGAAGACAAATCCACGGTAGTTTATGGAGCACTGCAGGTCATGGTCATATAGGTTTTATAACAGCCACAAATGCTTAATGTTTTTAACATAAACTAGCTCAGAGGAACCTCTGTAAAACAGAGAAAGTGTGGATGCTTTGTGGCTTTACAACTCTCTGAATTTACCACAGAACAGCGAGAGAGGCAGAGAGAGGAATATAGTGGGGATTGTTTTTTGTTTTGTATTTTCCAATGTGTTGACAGTTAGCTGTTTACCACCAAGAAAGGCTTATAGTGACAGTTTTTTTTTTTTGTTTGTTTTTCTGTTCACATCGAAACAGCAAAATCCAGTAATTGTCCACTAAAAAAGTTTTAACTCAGCAGCTTGAATTTTTTTTATTACACCTTTTCCATTTATCATAGGATGGAAAAATCTGGGTTCTTGATGGGTGGGATCCTCTTTGAAAACACCTGATTTAAATGAGCTGGTCATTAACAGAGTCCTGTCTGGCAGAACATGAGTGCAGACTGAGAAAACATATTATCTTGCAAAAGTATTTAAATTATGCCTCTTTACCATCACAGTATTAGTGTATTTAATATGAAAGGAAGGAAGATGACAGAGGGTTTTCAACATGTATCGTGCAATTGAAAATCTGAAAAGTGTGGCATAATTGTACGTGCCAATTTGCACCTGCTTTCAAATGTGCTAAATTTGGACACAGAAATATGGACACAATCTGATTCAGGTTTAATGAATCGTATTATGGGTGGTAAGTAATTACATTTGCACTTTCTGATGATCAGCATATGTTTTGCAAATTTCTGAAGGGATTCGTGTTAAATATATTATGTCTGCTATTCTCCTCATTTTGCTGACACATCCCTGTTTGCATGTTTGTGGATCAAGTTTGCACCTGGTTTTGTACCTGCAAACCTTTTAAGGATCAGGTCCACATGAAATTTTCAATTTCCAATTAATTTAAATTATAAATAATTATAAATTATAAATTGACATAAATTAAATTTATGTCAAGGTTTTTTTGTTTGTTTTTTTTTTTACTATAACTGCTGTGAACATTTAAAAAAAAGATTTGATTAATGCTCATGTGAAATGTGCAAAATATGAAGTTGATTTGTCATGGTAGAGAACTGAGAGTAGACTGATCAGAAAATAGGACTTACTGGTGTAAGACTGGACAAATGGAAAGTAAACGGCCTACTTAAAGACCAGATCTGATGATTTGGGGCTATACATTTCAAACATCCCCTAAAACATTTCATAGATGAAATATGAAGAGTTTTCCTCGTATTGAGGTCAGATACTGACAGAAAAAAGTTATTTCAACCAAAGGATATACTAGTTTAGGGGTAATTTTTCTCGTAGTATAGTCATTTTTGTTAACATTTTTAGATTTACAAGTACTTTTTTTCTTCAAAAAATAATTATGTTTCTTTTTCTTTAGAGAAAACAAAAAAAAGAGCAGAAGCTATTATGCACATTTCATTTGGAAAAATTGAATATGTAGCAGGGTGTCTTGATTCTTTACATGATTGTGTGTGTTCAAACGAGCCGGACACTGACCAATCAGATCTGTCTGTCCTTCAGTCCCAAAGCTGACTGATCCTGGCAGCTTTATGAGGCTTTGTGACCGCGGCGCAAACAGAAGGACATAATGGTATTTACTCAGGTACATTCTGTGAAAGTACACGCCTCTATGAGCTCACACAACGCATACACCCTACACCCACATAGGGGACAGTTACTATCAGCTACAGATAATACACTATAATTTGAGGAAGGACACACACTTGGTATGCATGTGTTCTGAGATAATGCGAACACACACACACACACACACAGTTGCACTGAAAACAGCTGGTCTGTGTTCACTTGCAGATGGGATGTTGCATGCAGACACATGGGTGTCAGGAGTTCTCCAACCCCTCTGGGCAAGATTGTGACATCACACACACACACATGCATTCACACACACACACACACACACAGAGGAAGCTATAAAGTTCATAGAGTACAGGGCCAAAGGCTAACGTAAGGGTGGAGGAGGAGTTTCGTGGGTCCAGAGCACATTGTGAGCCCTCATCAAAGACACAGTGTTTATGTGCGCAGATCACCACCGATACCCATGACACACACCCGGAAAATTTTTAGAGGTAGTGCACTGTCTCTTTTATCTCTTTCACACTTTGTGCTTCAGTGGAATACGAAGACATGTTCCAGGATCATCTTTCCATTCACTGGATGCTGTAAAATCTTAACAGATTTTGTAGAAATGTTAAAACAAACCTTCTTTACATGAGTGTCACAGTTTAGAGATATCATACACTCTTATCAGATATGACCTCATGACCTCCTGCCTTATTATTTGTTGACCCCTCTTTTCCTCCCAAAACAGCCTTGACTGATGGATCCATGTTCTCCACCAAGCCCCTGAAGCTGTGCTGTTATCTAGATGTTCATGGTTGATCATTTAAGTTATGAGATTTGTTGGTCAAGCTCATCACAAAAATGCTGTCAACTTGATTAAATGTAAAACGAGGCAATATGGAGGTCAAACTTTAAACCAATCCTGAACCATTATCGCTTTTTGACAAAGTTCATTATCCAGTTGAATTAGATGCACCTGGTCTACAACATTGACAGGTGGTATGAAACGTCCACATGGCTGACAGGACCCAGTGCTTCCTGAAACGTAAAACTGCCTCCACCAGCTTCTCACAGTGCATCCTGGTGGTTCTTAAGTTCCCCAGGCAGGAGACCCACATGCGACTGTCCATCCATGTGACCCAAAGGAAAACATGCCTCATCATCAGACCAAGCTACTTTCTTCCATTAGTGGTTCAGTGTCTGTCCTTGTACTTCTGACCTTTGTCAATCACTGAATGAAAAGTGCTTCATAGGTACAATTTGACTGATTGATTGCTTTGTGGTCAGGTTCTGATACCCATTATTGGGACTTTCAGTGGTGTAAAGGGGTTAACCTTAACTGGTCTATGGCAATGCATCTCCAGTTGCAACAAAATATAACCCAAAATGTATAGTTTTGTGTTATGTTTTGCCTTTCTACCAGTTGGTTTCTACCAGAAGGCAATGTGAACTACCTATGTGAGCCTTTGTTTCCCACATAAAGCCCCAGCCACCCACGCTCTTCCTTCCTTTCTTCTTCATTTTATACCATGCAAAGCAGATGCTCCATCTGCACTGATGAAGATTCACTCATCTCAACATGCCAAATACCCCACTAAGAGGGCAGTGTGACCTACATTTTTATTCATTAGCGAATGATTGCCATTGTGCGGAGCTGAAAAACTCTATAGCGCATTGAACTTCCATCCCACTATGATCAGACAATCAACAAATAGTAATAAGAATAATTTTTATTTACATAGCAATTTTTCAGCAATGAGGCAGTTCAAAGTTTCCCCATAACGAGGGGAAAAAACTACAATCTGGCAACAAAAAGTAACTCAGTCCTTTGGAAAATGCACTGTAAATTTGGAAAATGTGGCTCATATTATCCCAATGAAAGCTATATAGAATGTGTTTTAAGAGATAAGTTTGTATGTGAAACAATAAGAAACAGCCTAACTAAAAATGGTTAATGAAAACAAAGGATGCCATTACACTTTCATCTTTTTTTATTAATCATTTTTCAATAAAGGGACAAAATGGGCGTGTGAACAGGATTATGCAGACATCTGCCAGAAAACACAGACAGTGGTATTCCCAATACAACTGAACAGAGACCCCAAACAGGTACAACAGAAATCATAGAGCTTGTTTTGTCCAATGACCACTGGCCACCATTAGAAAAGAAAACATAATAAAATTATAGTATAACCAAAACAAAAGAATAAAATAAAAACAAACCAAAAATATATGACTCCATTCCATGTCTCTGTTCAGAACAGAGCATATAGGTAATAATAAATAGTAGCTCCCATTGTAAAAGATAAAGTCCATGTTCAAGTTACATCAAACAGCTCTCAGAACAGGAATAGAAAAGGCTGATAACAAAATATTCCGCATTGCCATTTACAAAAAAAGTCTCAACTCAAGCAGGCTTCTCCACATCCCCTGGTCATTTTTAAATATGCTTTGCATATGAAAGTATATTCACCCAATCTAAATATAAAGCACCATTTAGTATTTGGCAATGGAAAAGAAAATGCAAAAACATTTTATTTCTTTTTAAATGTATTTATTTTAACTTTTTTTTTTAAGTAATCCATGTACTGCATATTAAGTTTTTTTTTTATCTTTAGATTTTTTTTCCTCCTCTCTTCTTGATGTTGGAATGTTGTCAGGTGGGAGAGGTGAGAGAGACAAAAGCACACAACAGAACAGGTCAACGTCAGCTTTCAGTACTGCATACAGGAATGGCAGCAGAGGGAGGAGAAAGAAGTGCGAATAAAAAAAACAAAACAAAACAAAAAAAACAAAGAAGATATGTACAAACACCTCTGTGGACAGCAGGAACCAAAGCAGCAGCCATCTGATGGCCTGCGACGCCTCCCAATGCCACACATTTTAGCTGCTTTTTTTATGGGATGTTCTTTTTTTTTATCGTTTTATTTTATTTCTTTAGACATACAAATAATTCGCACTATATTATCCTGCCAAATTAAAAAAATATACCGTGGCAGCTTGGGTTTTTTTCCACTACCAAAACAGGTATGGCAAATACCTTTAGAGAGAACAAGCAACAGTTAAAAATACGAGCCTCAATATAAATACTATAGTGCCTACTCTAAGTGAACATTGAATTCAAATACAATTCTAGAAATACAGAAAAAGTAGACCATAAATGTGTTTAAGTATAGGAACTGACATGACTGTGCATTTTCCTATATTTTAAGTTCTTTATTATATATTCATATATAATCTTAATCCTTTCCCCAATGCAAATTGTATTTCAACCTGAAGAGCCGTAAAGAACCAAGGCAAAAAAAAAAGAAAGAAAATTAAAAAGAAACAAAAAATCAGCACAAAATCTTTTTTTGTTTTTTCTAACGTTTCTGAAATGTTTTACCTCATATTTACTGTGACGGGAGTACTGGATGCCATTGAGATGCAGTAACAAAACTTAAAACATTTCCCACTAAAACATAGCGTAGCTCTGTTTGTGAAAAAATTTTCTATTTATGCCCGTGTTCTACAAAAACAGAGTCTGATGGTGTGAGCAACAAGATCGGAGTGTTTG
Organism: Poecilia formosa; assembly: GCF_000485575.1. Taxonomy (NCBI): domain Eukaryota; kingdom Metazoa; phylum Chordata; class Actinopteri; order Cyprinodontiformes; family Poeciliidae; genus Poecilia; species Poecilia formosa. The sequence goes on along the minus strand of NW_006799981.1, from coordinate 374,250 downwards.
TTTTCCAGGCAGCAACTTGCTCAGATGATGATAAATCACAATTTCTTAAAAAAAAAAAAAAAAAAAAAAAGTGGTTGTTAATAAAGCCAGGAGAAGTGCATTTAGTTTGCTACTATGTGGGAGCAGTGGTTAGTTGGGAGGAGAGTGTGCTCTTGGGTTTCCAGGGTTAACAAACGGTCAAGGGTGAAATGGCGAGGATACAGAGGTCAGGGGTGATGAAGCTGCTAGCAAAAAGATTTTGTGCGTCTTTTTTTTTTGTACCACTTGCAACAAAGGGATCCTCATCATCTGACAGCATTACAAAGATTTTTCCCTTCAGCGTAAATTTGTAAACTGGGAAAACTAAAAACAGTGCACTTCATGTCAAACAAATCCAGCTTGTAGACTCAGTCCATGTACCATCTCTGCATGGATGTGGGACAAATGCACACTTAGTGCTTTACATTGAACAGCATGAAGGAAACTGAATCAACAAAAACTTCTTTTGGGTTGAAAATCAACAGAAAACGAACCAAAATGAAATAGAACGCACCCTGTGTTAACCTACAGTGACTCGCAAAAGTGTTCACACCCCTGTTGAAACGGCAGGTTTTTGTGAAATACAATTTTTCAAATATGTTTCCATGTTTAATGCAGCGGTATATTCTCATTCATTTCAACTAAAAATTAACAAATCTGTTAGGAGAGTAAATAAAATAAAACAATCTGGTTTCATAAATTTTCACACCCTTAAACTTAATATGTTATTTCAGCTGCCTCTCTGATTACAACCTTTAAATCGTTTAAGTGGATCTGCTAAACTAGAAATAAAGCTAATTTGGATCAATTAGGTTTATTTTGAATAAAGCCATGGTTTATGGTGATGTGATAAAGGCTCCAAATAATCGTATATACACACCATAAAGGAGTAAAGAAAGCCATCAATAATTTGAACAATTACAGGACAACAGGAACATAAAAATTGGATTGGTCACTAAAACGTAAGAAAAGATAAGAATTGGTTGGGGAGGGGTGCCAAGCGGCCTACAGCATCATTGAAGGAGCTGCAGTAATATTTCTGCCAATTTCTGGTTGTGTTATAAAATCTGAACTATGGAGATTGGCTGCATAAAATAAAAGAACCTCTAATAAAACATCCAGGACTGATCTTATCTTAAAGATCTTGTGGGAAATAGTGTATGGTCTGAACATTTAACCCCATACATAATGAAGAACATACCCACAGTGAAACATGATGGTGACAGCATCATGATCTGGGAAAGCTTTCTTTTGGTAAAACAGGAGATTTCATAGAGGTGGCTGAAAATATGAGCAGTTTCCTGAAGATGGCCTCATAATCTGAGAGATTTAATGTATTTTTCCAAAATACAGTCTGCAAATATTGACAAGTCAAGATGTAAGACACTGTTAGACTCCAACCAAAGTGTGAATGTTGAAATTGAATCAAATTATGCTTCATTGAAGTATTAGTTCAGGGATGTACACATCCAGATTTCACCTTTTTTTTTCCAGAAGATTTGTTTGTTCTTTTAGTTTAATTGTGGAGGAATAATTTCATTTTGAATGTGGAAAACATGTTAAATTGATTTGCAATATTATTTATTAAATCACAAAAACCTGATATTTCCACAAGGCTGTGCACCGTTTTAAGAGCCACTGTATGCATATTGGTTAGCATTAAAACATTTCTGAAAAGCCCTAAAACACAAATACATGTTTTTGCAAGTGTCTCTTTCTCTGCTGATGGCCATGTTTGGAGTTGTAAAGTGAAAAACATTGCCTTGTATCCCGTAAAGCATACGTCGCTTCCAGTTCTGTTTTGCTTTCTTTCTGTCTAGCTTGTATTGTCTTTCACTGCTCTTAAGTAAAGTTAGCTTAAATTTGAGCTCACATATTACTTTATGCATTGTTCCACACACTGACATGCTGAAAGCAGCATTGTAGGTTTGTGCTAACGCAGACATGTGACACTCTGCGCCTCATCCCTCTAGTTCAGGATTGTACATTTCATCACAGATTACCTTTCTCTCAAAAGCTCCACCATACCAAAAACAAATCTACAAATAATTCAGATATACACAATACTGCTTGTACCATGCTTGTCATGAAATTTCCAATTATAGATAGCCTATTAAACATGTTAAAGGTAGCTAAATGATGATTTTGATCTTTCACCATGAGTTGTCCATTTGAGTCGTCAGGTGCTTGATGCAAGGACCTTTTTCTGTGTAGTCTAATTCTTTCAGCTTCGTCTGTGTGACCCCAAACTTAATCAGGATAAAATTATGGCCAATGCAGTCTTGAAATATCAAAGGCACTCTTCCTTAATCCTCCAAATGATAGTACAAATTGAGTTCTTAACACACTTTTTGTCTTTTTGAAAGAAATTTGAGGCCTGTCGTCACTTTCAGTTTAGTAGTCAAGCCAAATACATGATTTTTTTTTTCTTCTCTTAAACCCTGTGTGAACATGGCATCTTTTAGAAAGATCAGGATAAGTGCATTTCCAGGGTAGTAAAAAGAGGGTCAAGTAAAAAGACTGTTCACTTTCCATGTTACAAAACAAAGCTGTACATGATATGTGTTACAGAATGTACGCAGCATGGATGTATCTTTCTTCTCTTTTTTTCTTTTTAAAGAATAAAAAGAAAATAACTGAATGAGAGAAAAACAGCAACACATTTACTCAACAACTAACCAACCAGGGACAAATTCTTTTCTTTTTTTCTTTTCTTTTTTGATTAGCAAAAAACATACTATGCATGCTGACTAATTCTTAAAAATGGGGGGGAAAAAGAAAACTCAATAAAAGGAAATAGTACACAACATGTAAATTATTGCACAAGAGAAAGGCTCGAAGTTTTGCGTCAATGCAAGAGTATTGCCCCGATACAGATCATGCATTCGATGGGTAATGGAAACAAGGTGTGCTGGTGCAGAGCACATGGTCTTAGGCTTCCACCAGGTTGGTGAAAGGGGAGTGTTGGGATTGGGGCAAATCTACAAGGGGGCTAGGAATAAACACTTGACTGTTGGCGACCCAGTTGCAAAGGAAAAGGTCTCATTGTTCTGCCTTCTACTCTGACTTTATTTCGGTACTCAAGGGACGGTCACTGTGCCATTTTTTCATGTGTTTCTCCAAGGTGCTGTAAACACTGAAGGGCATTTGACAAATTTCACACTTGTACACATCTTTGCCCACCTGACCATGGGTCTTCATGTGGCGAGTAAGTTTGGAGCTCTGGGCACACGCGTAATTGCACAGCTCACACTTGTAGGGTCTCTCTCCTGTGTGGCTGCGCCGGTGTACTGTCAGGTTACTGCAGTTCTTGAAAACCTTGCCACAGAACTCACAAGTGTCACTCCTGCGTCCATCCTTGGAACTGGGTCTCCCAGGACCCCCAAGGTGGGGCGTGCTGCCCCCGCTGCCTGTCCCACTGCGACCTGACATTCCCCCATCCAGTTCTCCTGGAGGGGTCGAGAAACGCAGGCTGCCATTCTCTGATGAGTGCTCAGATGATGATGCAAAAGGCGATTGTCTGGAATCCCCAAAGTTGAGAAAGGGGTCCTTGAGTTGTCGAGAGGCGGCATAGCCAGCCAACCATTGGGAGTAGACGTTTTCTGTGTTGGGGATTGTGGGGGTAGGCAGGTCAAATTCTTTCTCCAGTTTAATACGTTTTGAGAAGGGACTAAGTGGACTGGGGCTACCCAGAAGCAGTTTCTTTGAGAGGCCAATTGAAGAAGATTCATTAGGAGACACTCCTCGTCCATTTACTGCAGAAACAGTGCCTTCCTCTACACGTTCTGTTTCCAAGACAGAGTCTCCATCGCACATGTCCCGACTGTGGTGATGGTCTCTGCTGAGATGGTGGTGCAGGTGGTTCTCCTGGGCCATGGCGTTACGTTTGTGTGCGTTGAGGGCTTCACTGAAATGCTGCATGCTGGCGGCCAGACCCATTCCCTGCATGACCTCTGGCAGTGAGCGAGGGATAGACGTCTCATCAGCCACTCCGCCCAGTCGACTTCCAATCCCGCTGCTGTTTTCATGCTGCCGTGCTGCTTCCAGGCTCAGTCCGAAGTGATAGCTGTTGTTTCGCTTGGGTGGCCTCTCCCCATTCTGTACTTCCTCCTCTTCCCCCTCCTCTTCCTCCTCCTCTTCCTCTTCCTCCTCCTCCTCTTCTTCTTCTTCCTCCTCTTCTTCCTCTTCCTCCTCCTCCCCATTTTCTCGTAACATGCGATTATTTTCACTTTTCAGCTTGGCCACCACTGATTTAAGTGCATTGCTTGCACTACCTATATGCTCACTAGTGCCAGGCTCTGGGGACGAGGCTATTGATAGACCGTCTTCTGACTTGCCCGTGTTTGGCGAGGATGATTTGTGCATGTGCGTCTTCATATGTCGTTTCAGTTTGCTTGCTTGTGTGCATGCGTGATCACACAAGTGACATTTGTACGGCTTCTCTCCTGTGTGGCTGCGCCGATGCACTATTAAATTACTCTGGAACTTAAAGGCTTTGCCACAAAACTCACAACACTTTGATTTCAACTGAGTGTTGGAGGAAGAGGGTGGTCCTGCTGTAGGGAGAGGGGTTGGAGGAGTGGTTTGTGAGCCAACAGGCGACTGCATCGAGCCTTGTAGTGGTGGTGGAGTAGCAAGATATGGAGGTTTGCTGCCCCCTGCTCCCCCTGCACCTCCGTTTCCTCCTGTCTGGAATGGCTGCAGTAAGCGCTGCATGGGGCTTGGCCGGCTGGGTGATAGCGGGGGAGTAGACCCTGAGGTGTTGCCCGCCAGTTCCCGTAGACGCCTTGAGAAGTCCATTGTCGGAGGTGGGTCTAGAGGCAGAGGAGGATTAAGGCGCAGCACCCTGTCAAAGGCACTCGGGTGGTGGGCTGCCAGCGCCAGCTCCTCTGGGCTCAGGTGGTGGGGATCCAGATGGTTTCGCGGAGGGGGGCTGAAGAGAGGAGGTGTTGGGGGGAAACGCTGATGATGGCCCCCAGGAACACCAGAGCCAACGGCACCTCCTGCTCCAACGCTGTCCCTTCCCCCTGAGCCCGAGCCAGGGATGCGGAGGAGGTTGAAAGGGCTTGCATCAGGTGGCAAATGGAGGCCATGAAGGGGAGGCTGAGAGGGGCAGTCAGCACCACCACCAAGTGAAGAAGGCCCGCCCATGCGTGGGGTGAGAGGACTGCCATGTTCACTTTCCAGGTAAATTCGAAAGCCATGGGAGTTCTGAGCATGCTGCAGCAAGAACCAGGCGCTGCCGTATGACTGCTTACACGTTGTGCAGGTGTACGTGGTTGGCTCCTCCTTACCTGTGGGAACAGAGAGGAAATGAACTTACTAACATGTTGACTACTTGTTGAACACTGCTTTGTGAAACAGACTTAAAGAAGAATGAACTGAATTTCTTTTAACACTTTACTGTAGAAAAAATGCAGAACCTAAGGCCTAAATGTTACAGCGTTTAAAAGGGGTTGGCACATGGTGTTGAGGGCTTTGCAAACACAACAGCAGCTCTTATTGAGGTCATGCCCCACATGAGTAGCATGTGAGAAGTACTGTGTGTATCTCTTTTTCTCCCAGACTGCTTTGGGACATAATTTCTCCCCTTAGACGGACTGAGAGTCCTCCATTGTCAGCAGGAGAACAAAGATGCAGGCTGTCCCTGTGGACCGTTACTTCTTACTGATCTACCAAAACAGACTCATTGGTGAATTCACACACATAAAAACACACCCGCACACACACACACACACACACACACACACACACACGCACACACACACACACACATCCCCAGGAGAGACAACAAAGAAAAAAAACCCTCTTAAATCCTTGAAGTTAGGGAGTTTTTAGTGTTTTTTACTAACCATCTTTAGTAGTATAAATTCATAACATATCCATGAAATATGTACAATCTTTTACTATTAATCTTAGAAGAAGCTAATATATGCGCCAACTGAAGTCCATAATCCATATACCTTTAATCCAGATAAATACGGTACATGCTTATACTCAATGACTCATCCAAATAGGTAACCTTGGCTGCCGGAGGAAGCTAAAACTGTAGGAGTGTGAAACCTTTCAGGCTCCCGACTGAAGAGGAAATCTGACGTTCTCTGTCTGCCTCAGAGCTTTTTTTTCCTCCCTCATCGAGCCATGCACAGTCGCTTTGAGAAGACGATGAGAGGAACATTTAAAACAATAATTGCTTTTGTAGGGGCATCGGGAACGATGACCTGTGGTGTGACCCGCAGCGCGTGTCTAATCTCATTAGTGGACGGAATGGACGGCCATCAGCTCGTTTACGAGATTAGATGACAAACGAACCCCCCGTCGCTGCTGTTCAGAGGCGACTTTTGCTAACGCGAAATGAAAAAGCACATCAAAAGCAAAAAGGAGACAATTTTACCAAAGTCCGGGAAAAGATCTTATTAAAATACCAGTTCAGTTTGTTTCTATGAAGAAAAGAATCACTATGGAATCATTGCTTTATCCATTTGGCTCATTTTTGAGATGCATAACAAAGAAAATCAAAGTGGTTCATAATAAAGCTTTTTTGTGTGAGTACAAACACTCAATATTTATAGCACTGTGTAAATTTTAATAATTGTAAAATTATCAATAGAAACTCATCAAATTGTGAAAGGTGGATTTTGACCCCATGAAAGGTGCAATATACAGTAAAAAAATTGTTTAAGTCCATTGTGAAATATTTTATACTTAAAAATGAGTTGAAACCTGGGAGAGGAGAGGTTTTATTTCTCTCTGCTCTTATCACACTTCTCTCTTTCCACTGCTGCTACTTCAAGAGATCTTGATAATTGTGACACATAAGGATTTAATTTGGCAAAACTGTTTATGTGGCCATGGATACTGGTTGTAAATTTATAATTTGAGTACAAAAAAACAAATTTGTTGAAAGTTTAATATTAAAACCAACAAGCTAATGGCAAAACACTTTTTTTTCTCTTTAGTGATCCTACCAAGAGAAACATTAATTTGAGGACTAGAACACAATTAAAAAAAAAATCAATTCAGTAATTCTACTATAAACCTAAAATCATATATAAGCTAATGTAAACCCAAATTTAATTTCTCCTTAAAATTTGAATATTACTATCATTTTACTATGCTTTAAATCATGAAATGTTTATTACGAAAATGTCATCCTATTTAAAGTTTGTCCATAGTTGCTTGGTAAGGATTTGGTCAGAGCAAATCAGGTAAGATGCTTTGGACGTTATCTGCTTCATGAGTGGCTTAACCCAGGACTGCAACAGTTATAGCCCAGTCCTGGATACGTCTGCGTGGGGTCACTCTGACGTCCTCACTGAAGCTGCTGTCCATGCTTTTTACATAAATGTCCCTCAGACTCTTGAACAGACTTCGTAGTTCTCTCCAGAAATGATCATCTTTCATTTTGTTCCACTTTTCTCCTTTCATTAAACTTCCATTTATATCTTTGGATACAACAGCTGGCTTCTTCAGTAATGATCTGTTGTGTTGTGTTGTGCTGTTCTTGCTCAGTTAAATCCCCATGATTTTTCAGGAAATGGAGTTAAGTCATATTTATTGGTCTCATGTAATACAGTGAACCCTCGCTGTAACGAGCTTCACCTTTCGTGGCCTCGCTTAGTGCAGTTTTTTTACAGCGTATGAACGCATATTGTGTTCTGATTGGCTATCAATAAATCCACTCCGTCTCTCATCTCTGTCCAGTGCAGAATGTGTTCGACTTGGCAAATTTACATGTTTGTAAATTTCCTCCATGACAAAACCCAACGAAAATGTTCTGCACCGACAAAGGCACCTGAAGACGTGTCATAAAGGCAGAGGAAGATGCTAACTATCAACAAAAAAAAAAGCTAAACTTCTGGATACATATCAGAAAAAAGAGCAACAACAACTACCAATAACTATGTCCTTTTATTTCTGCTTGGACCTGAAAACAGGTTTTGATCTTTGGTTTCGCTCTATCGTTCTGTATAACAATATCTCTATGCATTCAGTAAATCTTTATAAACTGGGTTTCACTTTTCAAACTTGCCTGAAGTAAATAAAATTTTCAATTGTATTCTAATTTACTGAGTGACCAAAACTGATACAATTCAGGAGATATAAACCATAACTTCACATCGCAGTTTCTGAAACAAATGTTCGACCACGACTGTGCAACCCATGAGCTCGACTCAAAGCCCAGAACTGAATCTGCGCTGACTGAAGCTGTAAGGTTAATGGATGTTGGAGTAGGCGACCGCTCCACTCTGTCTCCCTGTAATATACTCCCATCAGCCACTTCATTAGGCAAACTCTTCACCACTCCAAGGTAGAAAAAAAATGAAGTGAGAACGCAAAAGATGAAGACAGATGGAGTCAAAGAAAGGCAAAGACAGAAATGAGACTGCGGTAATTCCTCTGGATTAAGTTCAATAAAGGTGACAAATACCTCTAACTACTCTAAAGTTTGAGCCTGGCTGAATAGATGGAGATGGCAAAAAAAAAAGGAGGGGTATATAATAGCATCCGGTTCTTTACCTGGGGTAAATGTCAGAGCTTTGGAGGCACTAGTGAGACTCTAGAGAACACACGCAAGCACTGTTTCAGAAATGTCCTAACACTCAATACCTGCCATGCTACAGTGACAAGCACAGGCATTAAGCCCTATTAAGCCAAGGGCATTGCCTGGACACTTATGTGGTGCTAGATGGAGGAGGAAGCCAGTAAGGCAGCCTGGCTCAGGTTTCAGAGCTCCTCTGTGTGTGTGTGGGTGTGTGTGTGCAGCAGGATCCCCTGGCTCCTTCAATCCCACTCTGAAGGAAATGTAGCACTTTGGCTGTCCGAATGGCGGAAATAAAGCTTGTGCACCACACTGAGGACACAGAGTACACACCTCGCAAAATAGATTTATTACGGCCATGCATCTTCACCAAGAAATTATAGCAAAATTATGGATTCATTCAATTATGGATTCAAATTACCTTTCAAATGTGCCGCCTTAGCAGTAGCAACAATAAAGTTAACAGAGCTAATAGAATTACACTATAAATAGTCAGTAAAATAAAAGTAGGCTCTTAAAGTGTAATGTATATTTTGTTTTACTTGTTCAATTAGTGCCTCCACATGTCCCTGTAAATCCAGAAGTATCCTGTTTAGATATTTTATATGACAACACATTTACATTGTTTTTTTGTTTTTTTTCCCCCTTTTAAATGAATTTACCTTGGAACGTCAGCCTGAATAACTGTCTGTTCCTCAGCCAGTCATTCTGTTCTATAAATTAGCTGGATTGCCACCATTATTCCTCTCCAACCAGCTGGGATTCAGAAACCAATGCCAGGTCTTGGCTACCAGATAGGACAGTCCTGCAACTATCACACTGGCCTTTCCACCATCTCACTTCGGTTTCTTTCTCTGTAGAAATGTTCTTTTCTCTCCTGTGTTTTAATATTCCTGCTTCTTGTCTTGTCTGTAATTGCACCATGCAGTGCAGCAATGCAACATCTCTACCACAGGTTAAGGTGAAAATGTACCTTATTGCAATCTGAAATTTCCATCAAACTCTGGGTTTTCAGGAAAAACAGGTATGAGCCGATTCCCGATATCAAAATATATCAAGATTTTCAAAAGCTATAAATGAAGACTGCTAACTTTTTCCGTTGAATGTTCCTTGCAAAGTCCTAAAACAAAAATAAAAAGAACCTGCAACCAGGGTGTTCAGCTAGATGTACAGTAAAGAAGTGCTGCCCTTCCCCCACTTGTGGCTGTGCACTTTCATTCAGTTACAGTTTCTCAACTGGTTGTGTATACTGTAAATATTGTTCATCAGACAGGCCTCGTGTGAAAACTAAACAGGTGCCACTCATCACTCTTATTAAGCCAACACTGTTCTATAACTATATAGAAAAATGTTCTATATAGTTTAAAGTAATAACAAATTTAGTGGGTGTTTTTCTGCATTTTTAATTACGTCTCTCCTTCAAAATCAAAATAAATGTTAGAGATAACTGTTCCGTAACTTGAAATAATTAATGTTTATTTTTAAAAAGCTATTAGATTATGTTGTGAATTATTTACCAAGTTTTTATACCATGAAAACGAAACAAACAAAAGACTAGTCGTAAAGCAGGAGAAATTGATTTCTTGTAGATACACTGCAGACAAAAAGTTTGGAACCAGTTCCAGCACAGGCCAGACATTCCTGTTTCGGTTCAGAGTTTTATGGGATTTTTTTGGAGCTACCGCACGTTTCCTTGTATTGGCATGACTATTGTCGTCAGTTTGCCCTTAGGCATACATTCATGCTACCAGACCATTTCTGAATGAACAAGTCACTGATGGAAAAGAAAGGCTTAGCTGGGATTTGTACAGTCACAGCTTGAGTACAAAAGCAGAAAATAACTCAAGGTTATTTTGTCTGAAATTATTCTTATTAAGATAATCATGTTTGTTTTGATGGATTCTGATCAGGAGTATCGTTAGGATTTTATTTAGCTCACATCTTAATGTGAAATGAAAACATTTCACTCAAAGAAACACTTATCATTGCTGACAACTTCCTCTTTGTAATATTTATTTAAATGTATGTCGTATTCTTTAGTACTGAATAAAACAAAATGACTGACAATTATTATAGCTAATGAAACAAACACTAAAATAACATGTTTTAATTCATCTGCTCCTATTAAAAAACAAATCAAATGCTAGTACATGTATTTATCATACAAAAAGTGGAGAGTTAAAAAGAGTGTGCGACTGTAAAAATATGTTGTATAACCTACATTTCAAACAGTAAATGAATGAAATAAACAAATAAATTTAAAAAATAAATCTGCATGCCTCTCCTAAATGCCTTAACAATATACTTCTCTAAGAGATCTACTGTATTGCTTTGCAAAAGAAAACTGTTTTGTGTAATAAAATCTTGGCCAAAAGTTTATAGTTACAAACATTCAGCATTACTTTATATCTTAACGCAGCATTCCTGAGTCCTCCTGCCATCATGAACCAATAAAGTGCAATGTTATTGCTCTCTATAAAGCACACGACTGTGTCGTGAGAACAGTTTCATCCTGACTCAAGATATTTATTATTTCTCCTGGCTTTATCAATCAAACGAATGCATCTTTGTAGAAAATCACTTGAAATCAAAATAAAATCTAAAAAAAATAGCTATTATAAAATCTGGGACGAAAACTTGACTCTCTGCAGTGATAAAAGAGAGTGCAGAGTTAAACCTCCCACTATGAAAAGTTGTTTTGCAGTCCAGAGGAAATTGATCAGCACAGTCCTCCTCATTCAATTATTTTCCCTTTATGTTCAAGCGTTCCTCCTAACTGGACAGCAAACAATTGGAATGCAAACAGTGGCAGCTGGTGTGCTGTCCGCTCGCCGAGGAGAGCGACGCCATCAAATAACAACACGAGAGAAATTGCTAAAAAAGAAAAATAAAAGCCACCAGTGCTCCGCTTGGAGGGAAATCAGCCTCTATTACTGGCTAGATCAAAGCAACTTCCTCAAACACAGCCATTTTAGGAAAGAATACCACAGTGTTGGTGCAAAGAATACTAGAAACCGGTAGACAATAACGACCAAACAACACTGAATATGACTGAGGAGAAAAGTCTGAATTCCTCGGTTTGCAGCCAGAAGAATTGTGCTTCTTTGAGGACTGAAGTGGCTTCTGTTCAGCTGCTTTTGCTTGAGCTGCACCACCATGAACCTGATCTCGCCGAAATGACATTTGGCTTAAGTCTGTATCAAAATAATGACACACATATGGTCTGAATTTGACCACATCATACTGCAATTGGGCATTTTGTTCTGGGTTCTACTGGAGATTAAATTTGTAATAAATTAGGGTTATATTTATACATTAATTGAATTGAGTCAGTTCATGTACTTCTTTTAAAAATGCCGTAAAATGTTTCAGAACTTTTTTCTGTGTCTTATCAGACATCATCTTAAACTTTCTGTTTAGCGTGTGCCTCTGCTGCTATAGTCCATCTGAGAATGATGCCTCTACACAGATAAGGTGTTTAAATGCCAGAGTGATATGTTTATCTCTTTTTTGTTGAATAGTTGCAGGAATGATTCCACAACAACAGCAAGGAACGTATATAAGCCTCAAACCTTAAACCAGAAGTATAAAAATGAAGACATGATTTAAACCAGGATACATCTGTGTAATCAAAAAGAATTATGAAAACTGTCAAGCACATCTTGATGTAGTTTCAAAAAAAAAAAAACACAAGACCACTATTTTGTTTCTGCGATCGAACGAAAAGAAATAAAATGTATTTTTATCTTCAAAAGAACGCGGTTCAGTCAGTGGTGGATTTGTCAGATTTATAGACTTTTAATCAACGGAACATCAACAATACTGTCACCACAGAAAACCCCCAAGCTGAACTTAAATCGGCTTCAAAAAACTTTTGAAAAATGAGTGTCCAGGAAGAAAAGAACTTTGAGCGCATTTGGATTACCAAAGACAACAATGAATTATCGACCCGCTCTCTGATTACATGCTGTGTTCGAGCGCAGAGGTGTGTTTGGACGTGTGTGTCTGCGTGGTGCTGCTAAACAGCCATGCAGTCCAGGCTGATGAGCAAGAATATCAATACAGTCTGTCTCTGCATGTGTGTGTGTGTGATATATCAATACCTTCTGTGTCTGTGTTTTGAACCCCTGCTGCGTTACAGACTGTGCTATTTGCAACTCTCTTACCAATCTACTTATGAGTGTGTGTGCGTCTGTTGGCCAAAAAAATAATGTGACGATCTCTTCTTGTTCCATTTCTTTGTAGCTCTCATAAACACACAACCTCTCTCACACAAACAGTTGCGTCTTTTTTTTAAAGTTTGTCCAAATGAAACAACTCAGCCCCTTAAACTATGCCTATAAACGTAATCAAATAGTGTAGTGTGTGTGTGTGTGTGTGTGTGTGTGGGGGTGTGTGTGTGTGTGTGTGTGTGTGTGTGTGTGCGTGTGTGTGTGTGTGTGTGTGTGTGTGTGTGTGTGTGTGTGTGTGAACATACATGTGTGTTCATTTGGGGGACTATGAGCAGGGACAGCATTCACTTAACCCCAAACCGCCATGGTGAAATTACAGTGTGTCCAAATTACAGCACTTATGTGAACATAGAAAGAGGGAGAGTAGACTTGGTCCTGACATGCATACACACACACACACACACACACCCACACACACACAATGCATGTGAGCCTGTTGACTCAGCACGAGAACTGGCATTAAACCACAAATCGACAAACTTTATTTCAGCTCATTTTTATTGCGAATTATTGATTTTAATCACTGTTGAAGCAAGTTGTTTTGTTGTAACTACTCCTGCAACACTCACAAAGACATCTGTTCATCACACTGTGTGTCTGATTCAACTAGAGCTAGTTCACTAGATCTGTGCATTAAAACTCCTTCAGCCCATCCTGATCATCATTGCAACAGCAGAGGTGTTTTATTGGGAATCTAATGGTATTTTGCAATTAATGAGGAAGTTATTATTGTGGCCCCTAAATATGCTTTCAGGACTGTTTGATGAGTTCTTTCAAAGGAAGCATTTTGGGTGCCTGAAATGATAAACAAGCATCAGCTACAAGCAGACATCACTTTAATTAGAAATAAGTTCAGTTTTATAATGCAATAAGTTCTGCTTTGAGATCTTATCACATATATAAGATGGAAATGATAAGCTTTGACTTATCATTGAAAACTTCATAGTTGTTCCACCAACTGTTAATTTCTGAACTCTTCCTGAGTTAAAACATTACTATTGTTGTTTCTAAATGAATATAACTTGTTTTCTTTGCATTATTTGAGGTCTGACAGCACTGCATCTTTTTTGTTATTTTGACCATTTCTCATTTTCTGCAAATAAACACAAAATGTTTGCTTGGAATTTCAGAGACATGTTGTCAGTAGTTCATAGAATAAAAGAACAATGTTCATTTCACTCAAACATAAACCTATAAAAAGTAAAATCAGAGAAACTGATCATTTTAAGTGGTCTCTTAATTTTCTCCAGAGCTGTAAATATGGAAACATCAAACATGGATGAGAACATTGAACGCTGTTTAAAGATTCTTAAGTATATAATTTGGAATCTGTAAAACCTTTATTGGGGAAAACACATACAAAACATTTACACTGTTGAAGGTTTCCATCTTCCTGATATTATCCACCTTTTGTACATAGATTTTTATTTCTTCTACTTATGGACTAGTTTCAATTAATAATCTGGAGAAATAGGGGACCAAAGCTCAACATACCAACACACACGCGTGTCTAATGGCAATTTAAGGTCTTAATTTTGAATTGTTTTGGTATATTCTAAAAGACTGCAGTTCCTGCTACAAATGCACAGGGAGAACAGGAAACTCCAAATAAAAAGCCATCCTGCAGTCAGACAGAACTGCTAAATCAGGTTAGTGACGCATCAGATTTGAGAGCCATCTGTTTTGAGCACTGAGTCATTGCGAGTTCAGAAGTCTGACTTGCGACGATAGAAAGCTCTCCAGCTCATCACTCCACAAGAGCATACCATCAATGTCAATTCAGCCAGACATCAAACAGAGATGTATGAGTGTGTGCTTTTAATAAAACATATGGCTTCTAAAGGTTTCCAACTTTCACTTCATGAACAAGTTTGCCAATATTACGGAGAGCAAGGCAGGCGTCTCGGGCTTTACAACTGCAAATATCAGCTATAAAACACACAAAACCACAAAGTTTAAAATAATTTTAAAAAAACAGATCATTCTGTAAAACCAAAAAACTAGCAGAGGGAGTGCTTTCTTTTTATCTCGACAGTATTGTGTTTTTGTGAAAACAAAATTAATGAGAAAAATAATCTAGGAGCTTCGTGTTAAAGCCACTGAAAGTGTGATGACTTCCTCTGTTTGCCGTATTATTACGTTTCAGTTCATTTTCTAAAACCTCTCTCTCTCGCTGTAGTTTAATGTGGAGGTGACCTAACACCAAAATATTTCACTATTAATATATTTTAGTAACAATAAGTGGAGACCTCCTGCATCCTCCATCTGTTTCAACACGAAGTATGAAATATCAGTGATTGGCATTGAAAAACATCACTGGAATCACTCAAAAGTATGTTGCAGCATTGATTTATATTAAAATATTATTTTCTAATTTATTAGGTAGTGTTTAAATATATTTTATCTAACTTTTTTTAACATTCATGCCTGCCCTCACCAAAGTGGCTACATCTGACAGAGGTAACAGTGTTGAACCTAACAGAAGGCAAAGGGTTAACAACAGCATAGTAAGTTTTGCATCCAAGCAAATGTCCCCAACTAATAAAAAAGGCATCAAAGCACAAGCTGTGTGATTTACTGATGGATTACAGGGTTTACAATAACATTTTAATACTTTTAATTGTCCTGCACTTAGTAAATTCAGGTGTAACAGCAGCATTACGGTATGTAAGGTCACACAAAAGATCAAAAAATGTTAAATTATATATACAATAATTTAATAACAGGACTAATAATAATAATAATTAATACTGAGGAATCTCATACCTTCATGCAGTAAATTCACTTAGTGACACATTTTTGTGATTAATAAACTGAAAATCTTATGTTTCTTTCAGTTTTGACTAAAATTACATTATTTGTATGTTTTCTGATAATGATCACATGACAAAGGTGGACAAATATTTAAAATAAAATCATTTCTTCTCAGCAAAGAAATGTTACAGACGTTTAAAGGTGGTTGATCATCACAAACATATTTATTACAGTTTCATTTGTACTACCTAACCATGACCTTTGACCTAAGCATTACCACTACATGCCTAACCGTAACCTAAACTCAAATTCACACCTTTGTGCTAAATCTAACTCCTAACACTAAAGCAGTACTTTGACTCATGGGGCCCGAGCTTTGGGTCCCGTAAGGAGCAGAGGGTCCTTGTAGCGTGGTACTTATTGGAAAAATGGGCCTTAAAAGGTGAGAAATGCTAAAACACACACACACACACACACACACACACACACACACACACACACACACACACGTTTCCACCCCTAGCAGTGTGGTATTGAGTGATTTAGGGAACTGCAACAGCTGCCAAGCAGGACAATTCAGTCATCAGTGTTTGTGTGCGAATGTACGAGTCTCGCCGTGTCCACAGTGGGAGATCACTCTGAGCCAAGCAAACACCTCAGCTGGCCGGAGGCCCACACACACACACACGCACACGCATCCACACACACATACAACATAAACACAAGGCTTTGCTTCCTCTCTTCAGCTAATCCCCGCCCCACCCAGTCGGTTCCCTCCGTCTGTTCGTCCACACTGGGTACAGGTGGCTTGTCCTCACTCTGACTCTCGATTTCTCCTCGATCACCACATCCCTCCTTCTCTCAGTCTTTATTGTCAGCGCTTATCTCTTTCACTTTTTTGTCTTTACTTCAACAAAGATGAAAAAAGGAGCTTTCAACAGAGGGTAGATGGAGACGGTCCGGATAACAACCTGGGAGGGGTGTGAGAAAACGAACAGCCCAACGAAGGCCTGAATCACTAGAGCCCCAAACCCAGCCGCCCACACACGCGCTCCTTTACGGCAACATGCGAACAAGCTGCGACTCGACCGAAGAAGCTGCGCCGTTGCCAAAAACCCCTTTATCTCGCCTGTTTTCCTGCCTTCATCTTCCCGCTGCTCTGGTCCTTCCCTCCTGAGCTCCCAGAGGAGAGCAGCGCTCAGCATTATCTCTTTAATTGTACTCATCCGACAAGGCCAATCAATAGAGGACATATTTAATACAAGTTTATGACTATAAGCAATCAGCAACAGCAATAGCTTTTGCCTGTGGTGAAAGGAAAAAAAAAAAAACGAAGGGAAAGGAAGTATAAGCCATCCTGCTTTTAACACGAACAGCCTCCCACAATCTCCCAGTCAGACCTTGGAGAGAAACGCTATAAAATGCAACGAGAACACAGGAATTCAAGACTCCTCTCTCTCTCTCTCTGGTAAGAGAAGGCTTTAACTTCAAGGGGGTCTCGGGTGGATTTCGGCGGCTCTTTAAAGCGTTCGATTTTAGCACACAGTCCACAAGAGGATTGCAGGATGGACTACGGCACTGAAGCAACGTTTGGCAGACATAATAAATAATTATATCAAGTAGTTATTTTCAGATTTGAGTGTGATAAGTCGCTCACAGAACGAGGGAAAGAGGAGAAATAGATGCTCACTGTGCCAATAGCATAGCAGCGTGACATACTTTATACTTTATGTGTTCTCTGTTGAATCGTTAGTATTTTGAAGAAAAAGCCAAACTTTGTAATTTTCCACTAATGAACCTATTGCCAACCATAGTGAACATTTGTAAAAAGCACTAACGGAAATTATTCTTTTATTTTAAGAACACCTTGTATTTTAGAAAAATTATTAAATTCATATGCACAGTGGGGGGAAATACCATGTTAGAAAATAACAGTTTTTACAAATCACCACCTTTTAAATAACCTCTATAAAATAAATATTGCTGAGATATTTTGTTTACAAGTTTTCCTGATCATCTAATTAGTAATCCATGAATTTAAGTTTCTCTGGGATATAAATCTGTTGGACCAGTCCTAATATTTATTTACCTGCATGGACAATCACAACAATGTAAGTGAAAGGAAAACATCTCCAAATTCACTTTCACAGACCTGCAGCAAAGAGAAACTCCTGGAGTCTCCAAGTCTCCGTAACAAATAATAGACCCTATTTATGCTAACTTGTAATTTGGGAGAGGTGAGACTAAAATCAAACACTTCCCTTATATTTTGCACAATTTCATTAATACTCTGTTGGAAACCTTAGCATGCCCATGTTTAAATATGGTGCAGGATCTTTACAGCTGTAGGCCTGTCATTGATTATAATTAGAAGTCTTTAAAAACTGTAATGAAGGAGCAAAAGTAAAGCATAAATTTAAAGATGCAATTGGAAGAGTTGGCTGGAAAAAAAAGACGTTTTTTTACACAACATATGTGCCAGTAAATTTGTCCAGCACTGCATAAAGGTTCATTTTACTCCTGTTTTTGTTTGCTTACATTTTCCCCACTGATCTGCGTCTTACAGAATCAAAAAGCTACAGGACAAAGTCCCCTTCTTCACCCTTTCACGGCCTTGTCTGCTTAACAAAAAGTGTGGGCTTGATTCATTAGAGCTGCAGTCACTACACCCTGAGAGTTTTATCGATCACCCCCCCGATGCTTTCTGCAGGCTGGAGGGAGGAAAAAAAACGAGCTGAGGAATGAGACACTCAGAAAAACAGAGGAAAGGTGGAGGAAAAAAATAAGTCAGAGAGGCAGGCTGAATATATGGTGGAGTTAATGCAAAGCGAGCAGCTGTTTACCTGCCTCTTTAAATTCATTCGAGTGTGAAAGATGAAGAAAAGACCCCCGATTTGTTAGAGGAGGAGACCCACAGCACCTCTGATACCCGACAGAAATATCCCAGTAGTTTAAGCTATTTTTGTTCTAACTCAAAACACGGTGTGCTTCAAATTCTGAAGAACGGGATGGAAATTTGGTACTTTTATTTTTTTTGTATCTTTTTGAAGAAACATGTGTTAAAGATTATGACTGTCAAGAGTTTCTTCTTATCCTGTGATAAAATACAGTTTTCCTGAACTAAAGCCCCAGGAAGAAAATTTATACAAGATAGGCTTATTGAGATTTACAATCTCATTTCAAGAGGAACCCATCGACACAATCAGACAACGAACAACTGATAAAATAAAACCTGCAAGAAGAGAAGGAACGAAAGCGCTAAAGGGAGCAGATGTCCATTACACATCTGTGCCAAAAAGGAAAGTGTTCCTTCCACTTTTACATTACCTGTACAGAGTACATAAAATGTACTTACACTGTATTTTCATCGACTGCTTCTATTTACTCTGTTTTCACACCTGCTTCAACCATTGGAAAAGAAAAAAAATGAAAGATTACACAACTCTTATTGCTTTTGGTTATTTTTCACCCTTTTTGTTGTTGTATTTAAAAAAAGTTGGTTGTCTTTTTTCTTGTCCTTCTTGCTTTTTTCAAAACAGAGAAAAAGGCAGGAACATAACTTTCCTAAAATCACACCGCTATTCAGAAAAACCGACCAGCATCATGTTGGGTTAGTTAGCCAAAGATCTGTGTCCTCGCCATCTGAAGCTAGTTCTGGCTCTGCCTCAGGGTCTCCTTCCCTGTTTAACATTCCCGTAAAATCTGTGGACGTCTTTGCCAAAGACAGACCAGTAAACTGAGAACTTTGCTTTTTTGGGTTAGCTCTTACTTCACCAGACATTTACCAGATATTCATCAACTGGGCCAAAATCCATCTAACTCTCCCTCTGCTCTACGCAATTATCACTCATTAACTGGAGACATTTGGTTCTACACTGCAAAAACACAAAATCTATTTTTAGTTTTAATACACTAGAAATAAGACAAAACTAACTTAAAAGTAACTTTTTAGCTAGATGTAGAGGCTTATTTTTAGTAAATTACTGTTCCATTGGCAGATTATTTCATTTATCACAACACATTTTTCTCATTAGTAAGTTAACTTATCAGTCAATGAAACTAGTTATTTTTCATCAATATTAAGGAATTATTTACTTAAATCAAGTCTCTATCTTGCTGAAAAGTTAATTGTAAATTAATTTTGACTCATTCCAAAATGTAATACGATATTTGCATTAGAAAATAGACCAAAAATACTTGCTAAGATTTTGTGTTTTTGCAGTTTAGTAACATAAAATGTTATTTAATCTAAAAATAAAAAATGTGATTTGTAGAGCTTCATGCACCTTTAAGCAATTTGTCTCTGTTTGTTGTAACAGCAGAGATTAAAAAGAGCAAAGGGATATTTTATCTAAAAATTGTGTTTACCAAAACAAATAAGTAAGACCATAAATCTTCCTTATTTCTGGTACCCTGTCTCCACATGAAACCTTGTAAAATATAGCATCAGTGAGCCTGTGAGCGGTCAGCGCCCGCCTGAGCATATGGTCCAGACAACGCCTGTGAATGATAAAAGGCCTCGCGTTTGTGTGTGAAGTGGTTTTCATTTCTGCATACACAAACACACTGTGATACAAGCTTGGGGCCTGGCCAACAGCAGGAGACAAAAAAGCCAGTAAATAATTGAGAAGTGTGAAAAGCAATGAAAGGGGAGGGGATTAGGGGAAAGGGGAAGATGGGCGGGGCTACAACTCGCCCGGATCTTCGCTGGGTTTTCTCATTCACAAACATCTGAACAAGTGTGTTTCTGCTGATCTTGTCTGTCAGAGTGATAGTAGTGAATCATGTCTTCCTTGTGTCTGAGAATCGACAGCTCATACATGCTTTTTTCATGTGTGTGTGAGAGAGAGAGCTAGTTTTCATGTGTGTGAATCAGGGAGCCCAAAGACGCTCCATTAGTGATTTGGTAAGTGGTGTGGGGGGTCTGGCATTCCCATCAGGCTCAGTATGGCCTAAGTGCTGCACCTCACAGACTCCCAAACCCAAACCAAACCTCAGCCTGGATGCAACCCAAACCCCCACCCCGCCCTCTTTCCCTCTCTCCACCAACTCTTATCCCACCTAGGACGACCTAAATGTGCCTCACAATCCAACACACACGCCCACACACACACACACACTCATGGTCCACTAATGACCAAACCCAAACAGCTCCCAAACAACTCTGAAAAGCTATTAAGAGAGGGCATTTTGATGGGGGAAGTGATTTTTTTTATATGCCATTAAAAGCCATGGATAAAATGGGCATTCGCGTAAATACAGCCACAGGTCGGAAGGGGGATAGCCAAACAGCGATAATTGACAAACCATACTTTCCCCAGAGGTAAACCTTGAGGAGTGTCCACACTTTGCTCTCCGTTCAGTCCATCTTATGGGTTCTTTGGTCTCCTATGACTTTGTATAATATTTGTAAACTTTTTAGAATTTTTTTTTCACAATCATCTTGCTGAGAATTGCAAAAATATTTACAAAAAAATGTCAAACTAAAAACACGAGTTCCTGCAGCTTTATTGATATTTCATGAGATAAAAAAGCACAAAATAGATTAAAACTAAGACGTGGAATATATTGCATATTTTTCTAAGTTTGCTTACAAATATCAATATTGTTTCCTTGAGTCAGTTCTTCGTAGAGCTGCCTTTCGCTGCAATCAAAGCTGGAATCTTTTGGGCTCAGTATATTTGGGTTACATCTAGAGAATTAAATTTATTCTCCATAATTGTATTTGGTGATATGCTGGGGTTGCTGTGCTGCTGGAAGTAGAACCATCACTTTGGTCTCTAGTCTCAGGGTCCAAGGTTTACACCAAGAGGGCAAAAATGGTCAATTTGTAAGTGTTTGCCAGCCACAAACATTCAAATATTTCATTTAGATTGCAAAATTTGTTCTATACTGATTTTTTTCTTTTTGCCAGCTTTATGAGAAGATAGAGAAAATGTTTCATATTTGCATTTTTGTGGCTCGTTTAAAATAATTTGTTGAATAAAAGGCAAATATCTAGTTGTATCAAACTTTTTGTCTATTAATTTTTAAGTTAAGTGCTGACTGGTCAAATTTGTACCATTCTTGCAGGGACCAAAATGGGCCAAGTGATCCATTTAGACACCCCTCCTATTAAAGGTTTCTTCCCATCAAACTCAATCTATTCAGGGTGATATCCAGAGTCGGTTTACCTCCACACATGTAGGGAAAAAAGTTCCATTTTGTTCTCGTCCAAATTGAGCACCCAATTAACTAAATTACACAAATCTGAAATATATTAATTAGGTCAGATTTTTTTAAAAAACAACAACTTTGCTTTGAGAATTATATCAAGGAAATTTACTGCATTTAACTTTATCCTGATTTGACACATTCCCTAAAACTAATAACAAAGTTCCCCCCCCAAAGCTAATCGAGTCCTAATAAACTGTGTTTCTGTACAAGTTCAGATAAGAATCTTGAAGTCCAGAGGAGATAGCGATCTGATGCAGAAGCTTCTGTAGAAGAAAAGTTCTGCCTTCAGCGTAAACAGGGAAAATTCCTGAAAAATGTCAAGCACTGGGAAACTCATCAGCTCAGGTCAGAACACGATTTAGATCTGCATGCTAAGTGACGCCGCTTTTTCCTAGGAGGAAATAACCGCCGTACCTGTTTATTACTACAACCCTGCCCTCTCTTTGTCTTTTTCTTTTTTCCACTTCCTTTTTTGTCTTATTGTTGTTTTTTTTTTTATTACTGTTGTCCCCCACCTCCCCCCTCTGGAACAGAGGAGGGAGGGAAAGACGAAACATAAACATCAGTCATCATGGAGGAAAAACACCTACATGCACACACACGCAGTGGCCTGCCTCGGTCTTATTCAGCTTTACAAGCCCGTCATTCAGCACTTCAGCTGGATTTCCAGAGCCTCGTGATGAAACAAAGAGAAAGAGAACGAGCAAAAAAAAAAAAAAAATTCAGGTACCCTCGGGGCTCGACACACAACACACACACACACACACACACACCTCACATTTACTGCAGGGTATCTTTCTCCTCCTCATTAGCTTTTAATAACCCACAAGGCCATCATTTTCATAACAGCTGTTAGGCAATCTTTAGAAAAACACTTCCTGGTGAGAAGGTCAGTCTGCCATTAGAAAAACCTGCCGCCGTCTCCTGCTTCCAAAGCCGCTGGAACGTGGGAGAGACGGACCACACATATGGAGGAAAGAAGAGCCACCAGTAGCAGTTTGGGACCAGGTCGCTGCAGCACTGAGGCGAGATTTACAGCAACTTACAAAAAAAGTATTCATAATCCTTGAACTTTTACACATTGCCACGTTATGACCACAAACCCCAACGTGTTTTATTGGGATTTTTACATAGTAGACATACATAAAGTGGCATGTAACCGTGAAGTAAAAGGAAATAATACATGGTTTTCAGTTGTTTTTACAAATAAAAATCTGAAAAGTGTGGTGTGCATTTTCTAATCAGCCTCATTTCTGCTTTAATTGCCTCCAGAAGTCCCCTATTGGCAGCAGAGTTCCCTTCTTTGTAGTTTATTCTGTCTACCAAGACATGAACTTCGACCTAAAGTCAGTGGCGACCTCAAAGGTGGGTCAGGGAGGCCGATGCCCCTTCTCAAAAAAATGCAGCACACCTTATATGTGTCCAAACAGGACACATATATCTTCATCATTAATCTTAGTGGCAGCATCATGCTCTGGGGATGCTTTTCCTCAGCAGGAAGGGAAGGTGAGCTGATTGGAAAAGAGATTAATAAAAAAAGAAAAGAAAAACAGAAACGAAAATATTATAGGTGCTCCAAAGGACTCTAAGCTGGAACAGATGTTCACTTTCCAGCAGGGTAACACAAAATCTAGTCAAAGTTCAAACCATAATCACACTGAGAATCTGTGCCAACACTTGAGAGATGATCTCCATCCAGGCTGACTGAGCTTGAGCTCTTTGGCAAAGAATAGTGAATAAAGATTTTCTATCTCAAGGGGAAGGGAAATCACATTTCCTTTTCACTTCACAACTGTACTCTACTTCCTGCTGGTCCATCACATATAATTCCAGTAGCATACTTTCCCAAAAGTATATCATTCATCATCTTTCATCCAGAGTTTTATGTACTGGTCACAAAACAAGTGGAATAAACAAGCAAGATGTGTAAAACTGTGAAGTCGTTCCTTCTTAAGTAAATTTGGCAAACAGCCTAAACTTAGGTGTTTATCTTCTAACAGAAACAAGCTCCCATAAGCTTATTTACTGCATCAGTACCACAATCATCTGATGTTAAATGACTCTGTGCCAAAAACACAACAACTACAACCTTTAAAGATTTATCAGCAGTTAGCGATTTACTGCCTCTAATGTCTGCACCTCTACGCATATCAGTTTATTACAGCAAGATTCAAACAGTCCTGCTTCAGTTTCTTCTGAAAGTTTGTTTTATTTCCTTATAATTGATTCAAAGTGTTTCTGTTCTAGCTACAAATGTAAAACATGCCAGTTATTTCTAAGAAAACTCTCTGTATTGATTTATTTAGATTGCTTTCACAAAGACATTGTTTGCAGAAAGAGATGCTCTCTGTGGACTGTTATCGTTTAATGTCTCAAATGGAAATCTTTTTCTGCTCAGTCTGAGATTCGAGACAAAATAAATCAAGTCTGTGCCTGCTTTTTCTTTCTATTTTTTTAAATTATTTTATGGAAACCGCATCCCAGAGACCATACAGCAGTCTGTCAAGTATTCAAATGAAAATTTCCTAACCACAAGCTACATTTTTACAACAGGGCAGCTGCTCCCTGACCCTGTAAAATCCTGCACAACTTCTGTTTAAAAGCCTTCCACAATCACCAGACCTGCTACCTGTGAGTTATACTTCCTCATCCCTCTCGGTCTGCAGCCCCCATATTCTCTGTCTCCCCCTCTCTCTCTCTCTCTCCAAGCAGTTGAGAGTTGTAAATCAAGTAGAAGCACAGCTCTACATATGAGCATGTGTGTGCGTTTACTGTACGCTGCTGCCAAAAAATGTGTCCTAACCGCCCCTTTTTCACCTCCCTATACGTCTGCCTATAGGAGGCGGAAGAGCCAGAGGGGACGGAGGCGTTGCGTGTGCGCGTGAGTGTGGGTGGGATTAAGTTCGGTGCTATCTGTCAGGGTCATGTGGGTTGAAGGAGCACA
Organism: Poecilia formosa; assembly: GCF_000485575.1. Classification (NCBI taxonomy): domain Eukaryota; kingdom Metazoa; phylum Chordata; class Actinopteri; order Cyprinodontiformes; family Poeciliidae; genus Poecilia; species Poecilia formosa. The sequence goes on along the minus strand of NW_006799981.1, from coordinate 349,544 downwards.
TCCTGGACACTTATCTCAAGTGGTGCAGGGGAGACAGTGAGCGCGCTTTCTGCAGGTTTTTTAAAAGAAAGAGAGAAAGAAAAAGAAATATTTAACTGTCACAAACCTGCCTGAAGAATGTTGAAGATAAGATGTTTAAACTTAATTCAGCTTTAAAGTGGCACAACTGTCAAAAATACTAACAATAATGCTGTTCTACATCAGATCAGTGTAATTGTGGCAGCATTTACAAAGCTACTCTTAAGAAACAAATGTCATGTTTTCTGTCACTAAAGCCTAACAAGACACAAGACTTCCTTGCCTTATTTTTAAGTTGAATCCAAAAGTAAACCAAATCCTTAAAAAAATATATTTTGTATCTATATTGCTTAAAGGCCAGGGGAAATCTAACTACACTGTTAGTTTGACGCCTTCATATGATGCTTTATGAAGGCAGGAGGTTGGTCTTTCAGGTTCCCTTCAGGTTATTATTGAGAGTGAAATTCTGACTGAGAAGTTTGGATCTAGACTTTGTTCATTTCCCAGACAAATCAAACAGATGAATAGATTTCAACTCTCAATATTTGTAGAAGTTTTAATCAAAATAAAAGCTACTTTTCAATCTCCTCAAGCAAAACCAATGGATACAACCGTAACTCTGTTCCACAAGGTGAAATACAATGAAAAATAAACTCATAAGAACTGGTTTTGATTACAGGTCTGAAAGAAAATTATAAAGAGATCAAATTGAAACATGAAACAAGTTGCATTAAATCAATGGTAACAAAATAAATATTAAAAGAGAAGATGTAATGATGCGCTGTTTGGTGTGATGGTTTACCTGAAAGCAGAGCCAAAGTTATGCTCTTCCAAAGGCCACAAATGCAAATAAGTTTAGTAGTGTCATAATAATGGTGTTATTAACCACTACTTACATATATTATAGTAAGACTGTGAGCAACACCCTGACTGTGTTTATGTGAAACAGAATAACACACATTCTGAAGCTAAGTGTGTTGTTCTGTGTTGGTAATTAGTGCGGCTTTTATCACTGACGGGCGGCTCCCAACACTATCACTGGTCATCTTTCAAATGTCACACTGTCGCAGTAGCATTAGCGGAGCGAGGAAGAGGGCTGTTGGCGTTTCTCCTCCGTGAGAAGCAAGTGAACAGTTTGCTTTTAACCCGACATTTGCTCAAAGTAGATGAGCTGAAGACGTAGATCCATTTCTTTTATTTTTTTCTGTTTTGTGCAGAAAATGTCGTGAGAAATGGAGAGTGTGTGCGGGAGGGGAAAAAGTGTCAAAAGCATGCCATATTTAGGCCAGACTGACACACTGCAAAGACACGGGCTAACTGTTGCTTTTCACACGTCGCACCGTCTCTTCTTACCATCTGCCCTCCCTCTTTGTCTCAGTGTGTGTGTATATATATATATGTTGCTTCCTTCGCCTCTGCCGTTCCTCTCTGAACTGTTGTTCTCCACCTGGCTGATACCATCTTGCCTCTTACACTCTCTCCACCTCCTTTCTTCCACTTCCCTCCATTAGGAGTGCCTGAAGGTCTCAACGAGACAGCAGGAATATTTTGGAAGGAGGAAAAAATAAAAAAATAAAAAAAATAAAAAAGGCTGATGGCCATCATGGTCCTGTAAATGCAGTTTCTGGCCCTAAAATGTCTCCTATTTGAATCTGCTCTCCATAGAAATGGTGTAATATCAGGAGTGAAAGGCAGTGACTAAGTGGCACTATGTGTCAGAGGGCTTGTGGCCACAATAAAAATAGAAAACATGGAGAATATTTCTCATGGTCTGCTGGTATATTTAAACCAGACAACCAGAACATAAAGTACAAAACCGATATGACTCACAAATGCAGAGGAGATTACAGACACACACATATGCAGAGACACAAATAGACTTCTTCACATACAAATCAAGCACACATCAATCCCACTGCAGACAGGCATGTTTCGCCTCAACGGCCATTCACGTTTCTCACTACCTGTTTCTGGCCATCCTGGAGCCAGATGTGTGCGCATGGGTGCGAGAGAAGCACGAAAGAGGAAGTGACCAGTGTGCATGGTGGGGCTCGGCAAGCCAGGTGTGGGCAGTCAGGCCTATCAATGATTTAAACATCGTTTCTATATGAAATGTAAAAATAGGAAATAAGACTGTAGGACTTACAAAAGTTTAATCTGTGCTAATTTAACAAAAGAATTAATTCTTAAAAAGTCCCACAATCTCTAAATCTTTGGCATTTAGCTTAATGTCAGACTAAATGACCCTGAGTGAAAGATTAATATGTAAATATAAATGCGTTAAATACAGCTGAGAGAACACAGAGATCTTGTTGACAAGCATCTATCTATGAAATAAGTAAAAAAAAAATAAAAAAAAATCCCAAGACGATAAAAAAAAATTTAAAACGTCATTTGAACCACAGACTGATAAATGTCAAAAGGCATTCATCCCCCTGCAGACATAATAACTCTTTATGGTTAGGGATTTTCCACCAAACCTTTCCAGTGCTAGAGCCAGCTCTCAACTGTTTCTGTTATAAAGCAGAAAGAAACCAGTTTGGTGTCTACAACCAGCTTGGTGACACGTCATCACTTCACCTAAACTGTTACTTTCAGTGACTGTTTGACCTTCTGTCGGTTGAATTTAAAGCCCTAATTATTCATGTTAAAATCACAGTGATGCCCACACAAAGTACTCAGTTAAAGATCCAGAATTTTCTTAAAATCTAACATTTAAAATCAAGTTTTAAAGTCTCTATAGAAAGAAAGATGAAAGAGTCTGTCTTGTATAAACAAAATTCTCCACATGCTGTTTTATTATTCTCTTTTTTTAGTATGCCATAAAGAGCTTCTTTTCTAACCTATAATATTTTTCTTAATTCTACTTTTCTGTTGTTTGGTTGGTTTTGCTGCAGAGACAGGGAAAATCTTTGTAGCTTAAAAATTGATCAAGAGTAATGCATTAAAAGATACACAGTTTAAAAATGTTCAATAGCAATCGATCTGGTTCCGGTAAGACCTCACGTAAATGTTGATACAGTCCAGCATTAGAGGACTTCAAACGGTGCAAAGGATCCCAGAGGATGAGGCCATGCACAAAACTCACTAACGTAACAAACAATGTCTTCATATCACTGCATTTCTAACCGTTAACGGTTAAATAAGAGCAGTGTTTCAAAAGGAAGTTAGACCCACATTTTTATATGAACACAAATTATAAGAGCTGACAGCATTTATGAACACTGCAATCAGCATTTATGGAAAACAGTGGTGGTGAGAGCAGCTCCCTGCACTAAGCTGACCCACATATGATACAGGAAGCAATAAAACAAAAAGTACTCCAGCTCCTGATGATCGCAGTCCTCCCCTCTTTACAAAAAAACATGGGGAACCTGTCATCTTAATGTACTTATACCCCAGAAAGTAAATTAATAAAGCCTTTTTATATCTTAAACTCAATTAAATAATGTATTTCTGCGACACTCCTTCATATTTACAGCTTTTTGTCTTGAGATCTTGATCTCATTCCAATGAAAATGCCATGAGATGAAGCTCTAAAACAGCAAGTAAGAGCATGTTAACATGTTTACTTTGCCTTTTACAACTGCATGTTTTTCAAGTCATGTCCAAAAAGTAGGCTAGTATCAGCCAATCAAGAGTTTCTTGTCCATTTGCCCAGCTGACAGCATTCATGCATATTTAAATGAGTTTTTTTTTTAGCCAAGTGTGAACGCATCTTTTGAAAGACTTGAGTATGATGGAAAGAGTATTGTCTTCAAATTCTCCCTTTTGTCCAGATATTGAAAAGCCCTTTGTCTTTATGTTGATGTACGTTCATGAATTATTATTGCATAATAATTATTTGCAGTTAAGTCACCATTTAATGTTAAAAAACTTTCATGTTAGACTTTGTCTGATCCAGTTTCTCATTACTCATCAGCCGTTTGGTCATCTACCATCTTCACAGCAGTGAATATTCACAGCCAGATGCTGAACACTTATCTCATTAGCAGCAGCAGAGTGCAGCACAGCAGCAGCTAAAAATATTAGCATTGCACACGCTAATAACCAGCCTCCCTGAAACCCTGGCTTGAGCCCAACGACCAGAGGATGGGGGCCATGTCAAGCTAATAAACCCTCTTAATCTAAACAGGCACCGGGTCAGAATGCATGTGTGTTTTTTTTGAAGTGCATGTGTGGCTATAGCTGGCTAACCCCAGCAGATGAGCCTTCACCCCAATCACAGCCCCCTTTTTTGCTGGCAGTCTGCCGTCTGACTTGGCAGACACACACTAGTTAAGGGGGTCTGGTATGCATGTGTGTGTGTGCATGCATGTGCATTTGAGTCTGTGTGTGATTGCACCAGGGAGGGAGGATTATAGTTGTTGAACATACACACGCAAATGAGCGGCGGGCCCGACTGGTCTGCATGGTGTGTGTGTGTGTGTGTGTGTGTGTGCGTGTGCGTGCGTGTGTGTTTCAGTGTTGTAATAAAGCCAGCAGTGTTTTACTAGCCCACTGACACAGAGCATAAAAAGATCAGTGGGCCAAATCCATTAGTAGCATAATTGCATTACATGGTAAATATTCCTAAAAGGTCAGTATCTCCATCTGAAACATCATCATCACAGAGAGCTGCAGTACAATCAGGAATTCTGGTGTTTTACATGAGTTAGATGAAATAATTGCCAGTTGTCTGCATCTGTTGTAGGGGGAGAGTTGGCCAGCAGGACTGATTTTCCACTTCAGGGTGATTCAGCCTCAGCCTCTGGCAGTCTAACAGATGATCTTACACCGTGTGAGTGTCTGATGTTTCGTTTTAATGCCCCAAAACACAAAAAATCTCCTGACCGGCGCTGCCTCTGTTACCCAAAGCTGAATGACTTAGATCCAGTTAAAACACATCCACCATGTGAAACACTGTGCAGACCCCCGGTGAGGGAAACTTATCTCAAATAATTACCCCAAAAACGATGAAAATTAATCTGGAGTTAATTCAACTTGAACATGTTGTCTTTGAATTACTGAGGATTATAATCTATAGATACCATGTTAGTTAATTCATTGAAAAGGTCCAATGGCTGAGTGGAAATGAGAAGTTTCAATGTGCAGCACATAGTGTGGGCAGTTGAGAGACAGTTTGAGGAAAAGCAAAATTCAAGTTGCAACAGATGTAAAGCAATCCTGGAATGCTCTAGTTTTTTATTGTGTTAGTATATGGAGTTTCAGTTTTCACTTATGACAAGTTTCATTCAACTTCAGCCTTTATTCATAGCAGGTTTGTATTGAGGCCTTGAAAGTATCCCGCCTGACTTGTCAAAAAAAAACTGTAAAACAAACAAATGATCATTAAAAGTGATTAAAAATGGCTTCTGAGTGGCAGAGCGCTGAATGACAAAACAATACTGAGGTGACGTTCATTGTAAAGTGAATAAACTATAAACATAACATTTTGCAGGCTATTAAACATAAGTCCTTAAATTATTTACGTATGTTAAATTTTAAAAATAAAAGTTATAAAAATAACTGATTCTATCAAAATATTTAGACCAAAATTTAAATGAAGATGTCTCAATTAACTTTAACTGTGATTTTTTTTGTTTTTTTTTTGTGCCCGGTATCCTGCAGATATGTTTAACAGGTTGTATTATAAATTACTTTGTCAAACGTAAGAACTGTCAAAATGTTTCTGTCATGGAGCAAAACTTTAAGTTTGTGTCCAAATTTAATTATTTCAGAAAACAATATTTGTTTTATTCTTATTAATAATAAGAATAATTTAAAGCTATATTTGAAAGCTTAAACAAACAATGTAGCAGCAATGGAGAAAAATATGTATAATTTTGTTACTGAACTAAGTCAGCCATCTCCGACTGATCTGAATCAAGATTTTAGACCAATCAACAGTGTCAAATCACTCGCCCACTTTCTGCACTGCTTTAAACTAAGAAAGGGCTGATATCACACACAGACCAAAGCAAGTGGATGGTAGTCAGAGAAATAAGCTTAAAATCCGAAACGCACAACACCACACAGAGGCAGCAAAGAGAACATACTGTACTGTCTACACAAAAAAACACGCGCACGTACAGCCTCCAGGCTATTGTCCTCCACATTTAGGTCACGGCGAAACTAACAGCTTCACACACACACTTACACACATACTCTCCCCAGGAGGCTCTCCTCACCTGCAAAGAGGCCAGTTTGGACACAGTGTCAAAGATTAAACCTGTGTTTTATCTCTGTAAGGGGGGAATGCTTCAGGGAGTGTGTGCTAGCATGTGTGTGTGTGTGTGTGCTCACTCAGTCCCTTTAAACCAGAGGGCATGAAGGGGGGGTCACCAGAGAATACACCTTTCCCCGTTGCACGCACACATACAGCTGCCCTTCTCTGTGTGCTCGGTCAAGTAGAAAGGTGGATCTGTGTCAGGTAGCAAGGGTATTTACTGTTACTGAGACAAGCAGGCCCAGAAAACAGCAGCACAGCCAAGGGAGGCAGGGACCGGGGCCCAGACGAAGGAGAGAAAAGAAAGAAAAGAGTTGACCGGGACGGAAACTGAGAGGTGAAGGAGGAACCGGCCATGGAAAATAACAAATGCATGGGTGCATATGCAAATAGAGAAGCTGGTAATTTATTCAAAAAAGCTCACTCTGTAAAACTCTCTGTACATTAAAGAAAAAATAGTAGTCTCTTTTTTGTGTTTAAGCTGAACAACAGATGGCTAAAACATAAAAGTATCCCATTCAATATCACATAAATTCGACAAGCCAATCCTAAAATCATGGTTACAAAATATTTAACCATTACCTAATACTTATGATGATACTATGTAAAATACAGACACTAAAAACCTGCTGATACAAATGGAAACTGAAAAATGTGTCTTCATAAGAAGTTAAAAAACAACATTTTTGCAGTTGTACATTTTTTTATTTTTTTATTTTTTGCACATGTTGAACTCTATTTACACCCCATATACTCAAGTTTATGTGCTCTTTACATTTCTTACATATTTTCTCTTGTATCAGATTAAATCAGATTTTGATTGTGATACAATTTTATGTAATGCCTACATCTAATATAATGGTAGTAAAATTATTTTTTTAGTAACAAATGCGAAACATTTTACTCTTATCGTGATTATCCAGCATAATTGTCAAGATGTGCTCATTTTGGCATTTGGATAAGCTTTGTTATGATTTTAAGTACTATAGTATAAATAGCTGAAATTTTGAAAGCTTTATCTGAGTTAGCACACACTTTATTTGTGAGCTGTAATATACAAATATATGCTAATGACAACAGAAGTATATATTTATATTCTAAAATCAATTCGCTCTAGATAAGACAGCATGCTTATAGCAGCAATTCTAGTTATAAATTAATCAATTCAAAGTATAAAAAGCTCTGCACAGTATTATTTTTTATTTAATTAGAACATTTTATTCTGTACATTGTAAGTTTCTGTAAAGACTTGAAAGCATGGTTTATAAATGATCTGACCGAACTTGGCATTTTACCGTAGAAAACAAGACGTCAGTTCACCTTACTAAGGTTGTTTCCCAAGGATGTATTTTGACATCCATTTTATTCTCTGTTTTTATCATGGTGTTGGAACTAAATGCAGCCAAAATAGATTTAGGCGTCAATGCCAGAGGCATTGATATTGGCTGTTACGCTTTTTCAGAAAGCTTTTCAGTCACTACAACAATCTCAGCAGGAGCTAAAAAGTGTTTTGAAATCCACGAAGACAAAACTTATGACTTTCATTTGCTCTCAGGTCAAGTTAACTGATCCCAGCTGTTACATTAGATGGATCGACTATAAAAAAAAGTTGCTTCATGCAAATATTTAGGAAAAGTATCTCTTGATGGTAATGCTGGTCATCAACAAATCAAAGCTTAGATGTGAACTAATTTAATGCAATATAAAAGGTATTTTCCCTTAAGCAAATTTATCTAAATTGAATTATTGTTAGCATTATTAGTATTATTAGTACCATTTTTTTCTTTGAAACACAGATATGATTGAAAATAAACAACAGCAAAAGTCCTAAGCAATCCCTGAACAGTGAAAAGAATATAAGCACCATTCATCTCAAATAAGCATTAATGTTCCTGTTTCTTATTCTCTGTCTGTCTCTTTGTTTATTTTGTTTATTATTTCTGCTCAGTTACCACGCGGCCTGGTGAGCGAGGGACCACAGGTGCCTGGGTGAATCCGACGGACATCCGTAATTTATCATTCATACGCCGGTGACGGCAGGCCAGGCCGAAATATGGCACGGTAAACACAAACCATATATCATTCACAGACACAGATACACACTGACAGCCGCAGACACACATAAACACACACATAAAATGCTTCTTTGAAGAGCGCTGCTTTTATGCGAACACGGAGCCGGACATGGGTCACGTCACAACATGTTTCTTATATCTTTTTCTGTTCATTCCACTTAATCTTCGTCTTTCTGTAAAGATATTCTTCTTCTGCCATATCTTTTTTTTCCCTTGTTGATTTTTTTTTCTGGAAGACTAGACACTTATATGTATAACACTGTCACCTTTCCCTAACAGAGAAAACATATTTAGCTGTCTCATGTTGAGTGCAAGAATTTGCTTCCTCTGAACAGTTTTAGTCTTTTGTCTAGACTTCTTTTTATATTCACATAAAAAATCCTTTTGACTAATGTTTGGTTTTAATTTTTTTTGCATCAACACATCGAAGAGATGTCAGCTGCTGCCCGAACTCCTGCATAAACTCTTTTCCCTCAAATGCCTCCTGCTGCAAAACTTTTAATCCAGGTTTTAAAAGGATATATCACAGTGGGACATCACTGCTGGCCTGCATCTGCCAGAGTGAGCTGAGAGCTGATTTCTGTGTTTACATAAGATTACAGAGCAGGGAGAAAAGAAAGTAGCCGATATAGTAGCTCCAAGCCAGGCAGCTCTCATTTTTAATGCAGCAAATGCTGCCACAAACAACCTGCGGGACAGGAGGGGGATGAGGAGACGTAGCCAAAGGTTGGACCACTAAGTAGCACCACTTACAAGCCTTTAGGGAGCGCCTCCATGTGTATGTTTAATTATGGTCTACCCATATAGGATTTGAAGCAGTGGTCAATGATCCTAGCCTCGATGCCAGCACCATGATGCAAATCCCCATATGAGAAATCTCTGGAATATAAAATCTGTTGTAAGAACTGGATTTAAAGCTTTCAGGCAGAGTTGTTAGGCAAGATTTAAAGTACTGGGTTTTATTATGATATAAATTTGCAGTTGAACTAAGCTGTAAGTTTTAAAAAAATTATTAAAAAAATGTTTTGAATGGCAGATATCAAGAAAAAATTAGTTCAAAGACCTTCCAATCTGAAAACTTAAACTCTGTCCAAAAGGTAGTAACTGGAATTACCTGTGCTCCTGCCTCTGCAGGAATCTGGGGAAGATTCATTCTATTTTACTGCTGAGTCTAGTTTTTATGTCTTTGAAGCACTTTGACAATAAACCCAGACTACAAGAGTAAATCTTTGCATTTAAAAAAATATATACACATATAAAACTTTCACTCCACATCACCCTGAACACACAGTTCCCAACACGGAGGTTGCAGCATCATGCAACAAAGCTGGTTAGAGTTGATAGTACATTTTGTTTAGAACTTTATATTCAGATCTTGTCCAGTATGACCTTATGTCTTTCAATACCTTTGGATCAATCTAATGCTTTCCTTTGAGATCAGTAAAATATTTTGAATTGAAATTGAATTGAAATACATTGTCAAAATATGGATGTTTAGTAATTTACTAAAGCTATGAGCTAAATGTGGAATGTAATAAACATATAAAAGTAATGACCATAGGATATTTTAAGTTAGAATTTTAAGTTAAAATATTTAACCTACCATACATCCATTTAGAAATTAAAGTATTTTCACGCCTTATGGAAGGGCATGAATTAGTACAGTACAGCTAAAAAATATCACAATTTTTCAAATCCTGGCTCTGAATGATGATTTTGGTTCTGAATGATGTCTAAAAACCTCACTCAGCTGAAAATGACTGAAAAATTGGTCTTTTGGAGTGACTCCAAAACTCTTTCTTGCACAGACAGATTGTGTTGTGTTTATTGCACTTGTTTCAGTCTGTTTAGTTTATGGGATCCAGGTCACAGTGCAGGCTACATGTGCTGTGAAGCCCAACAGACCAAACATAAGGTCAGTGTGCCTACCTGACCTATCATCGACTGCTCTCACAATCATGTCAATGACTCATAGGGAATGACCTTGGAACATCTGTGCAAAATCGCTACACCTCTACAAAAATGTGACAAAATATACATTTTAATGCATTCAAATTGTTTTTCAATGCTTGGTTAATTCATTCTCTCAAATAATATTAAGTCGTCCATATAACACAACATAGTTGCAATCTTACTGGGGCATTTTTACACACTTTACTGTAAGTAAGCATTTAATGCAAAAGAAAGAGGTTGCAAATATACTAAAAAAAATAAAATAATACTTTCTGTGTATTAAGTCAGGAAGGAACTTAAAACAGAATAACGATACACTATGTGTGTTTAGAAAGAACAGTACCCACAAAACATGTTGTGTTACAGGGTCCCTACACTGCATGAAAGCAAGAAAAAGTGTGTTTGAACATCCCAACACATCCTGTGGTAAAATTATATTTTAAAGCCTTTGTTTTAAATGAAACTCTACACCTGTCTCAAAATTAAGGCAAAGTGTGAAGACACATGCGATCCATCAATAAGTGCACTGAGTATTAATGTAGTAATTATTACATAGCTTGATCTGGTTCAAACATCAGCATCCTGACAGGAGATGGAGCTGGAGATTATGCTTATATCCAGTAATTTTTCATTAATGAGACTCTCACTGTCAACACTGACCTGACACATGTGAAGGTTTCAAGGAGGAGAAAATAAGGAAACTGCAAAACAGATACATTTTACTCTCATTCAAAAAAAAATTAAAGTGTACTATACAGCACACCTGTACAGCATGAACATCCATAGCTCTCAAGCTATATTTACTAAATAGCTCAAGCTCAGTCACAGAGAGTAGAGAGTGTATGTCAATGCCAACATTCAAGTCCTGTCACAAATTCAACACTGTCTATCTTATTATACAGGATTTTGAGTATCCACTCCAGTCTAAATACTTTTGCTGTCCTAACAGGTTTTCTGTTGGTATTGAAAGTTGAAAGAGGGGAAATAAATAACCTGGCAAATGACTTTTACAATATCAAAACAATTCAAAAGATAAAACTCACCGTTCAACAAGAGGAAGTGAGAGAAAATCAGCTGTATCAACAAACTTTGCCATCTCAATCAACGTAAGCAACATTTTGAAAAAAGAAAAAAACAAGAAAGAAGACATATCGCTGAATGCTACCCACCTATTTTGGAGCAAGGCAACTAGATGTTGGATGTGATTGAGCAGAAAAACACAAAATTCTCAGTACTTATATATACTTTCTTCGACCTGACATCAGACATAAACCAATGCTGTGTCAGTTAGAAACAAAACCTGTGCTAACTACTTTTCCATCAACTTTCAGCCAAAGAGCCAGCTGACACGGATATGCCCTTTGGCAAGGAATCAAACCCACATAACCTGCTGGATAGCAGCTGGGCTGTGAATGACCTTCCCTCCTGGTACAGGTTCTGACCCAACTTGTTGCTGGCAATATCCGCAAACTCCTGCACTGTTAATTCATAGTTGGCTACAGGAGCAAAAAACTGAAAAGAAAGGTTGAAAATATGTTTATTTTATTTTCTCAAGTATTCTTTCTGCCTTCCTCAGCTGTCTCTTCCTCTCGGTGCACTTTTCTCTGTTTTTCTCACCCTGTGTGTTGAGAAGGACTCAACAGGTCAGGAGCTTTAGTGGAAATTAGCAGTGCTTTTGTCCATCTTTCTGTGTCTTTTTGAACCTTGTAGTTACCCTCCCACCTTACTATGCCTTTTTTTTTAAAAAAGAAATCTGGATTTTTATGCCAGCAAACCAGTCAGAGCCTGTTCTATTGAACTCATTGTGTGTGGGGGGGGGGAAGGTGTGTGCAGGTGGACGAAATGGGAGAGAGAGCTTGTTTTTGGACGGCAGCAGCAACTTGAAATGCAGAGCTGGAGCGGGTGTACGTAATTGTGCATGCGTGACTGTGTGTGTAACCCCAACACCCACCCATTATACACGCAGCCCTGCGACACCCGTCTCATCAAACAGTTGGACGCCGGCCAAGTTCATCTGTTAATGGACAGAGAGTGCCGGGACCCAGCCATTCCTCCCTCTACCCCCTCTGTTTCTCTTTCTCTCCCTCTCTCTCCCCCTTGTCCCCCAGGACACTCTACCCCCATGCCCTCTCCTCCTCATCTCTCCATATCTAGCTTTTTTTTATTGCCCCCCCCACCTCAGCTCCTCCCTCATTTCTCTCAACACCTCTTGGGGCGGTACAGATTGGGGCCTGAATTTCCCTCGTGCTGCAAAGATAAACATTGCGTGTGCGTCCTTTTGTCCCGTCAGTCCATCGGCAGGACGGTAGGGGTCTATTGCACATGTACATCGACCTTTGGAGAGCACCTACAAACAAACAGTCTGAAGCCAGTTGAGACAAGAAGAAGATAAAAAAACCAAACAAAAGCTAAAAAGCATGTTAAGTCCACAATCCTTCTGTGAGAGTGTATTCGGGAGAGAAAGAAAAGCAGTGACTACAGTTCAGAGCGTGTTGAAACACATCTGGAGTTCAATGGAAAACTGCAGAAAAAAAGGGGAGAAGGGAAAAAAAGGGCTTGTGGGATTTCATCCAGGCTTTCCCGTGGAATACTTCATGCTTTACTCTCAATTTAACACTAAACCCCATGTCTTGATGCCCCAGCAATTAATTTTGGTTGTTGTTGTTTGGTAGGGACAGGATGTGCTCTTCATGTGATGGTTGATTCAGTTTTTAATTATACTGCAGCTGTGGTTGAATGATTGTGTGACAGGAATTTTCAAATGAAAATAAACAATTCAGGGGGGCTCTAGAGCGCTGCAATGGAGTAGGCGCTTTTTTGTGAGGCTCCGTGATGTCTCCTCAAATTTCGTTTTTAATATAACACACCTGGTACTTTATTCTATATTGTTTTACTTCAAGTGAGTGGGATTACTTTTTTTTTACTTTTTATATTTCAAAATGGGGAAGAAGGACAGCGCACAGAAGGAGACAGTTCAGCCGAGCTCCAGAGCTAGCAACGAAGCTATTTTAGCTGCTGTTATAGCCCAGGGTTTGCAAGTCGCTAAACTTTTCTTTTCTTTCTTTCCCTTTCTTTTTCCCCCTTATTCAACTCCGACAATGTTGTTTTCATCTACCGTTTTGAATGTATTCTGATGGTGCTCCTTCCAAGCCAGCCATAAATCCCATTACTTTCACCACCTGGAACTGTAGGGGTATGGGTAGGGCTCTCAAGAGGGGCAAGGTCTTTTCTCACTTAAAGCATCTGTCTTCTGATGTTGTGTTCTTACAGGAAACACATATCTCACCTACAGAGCAGAGACGCTTGAGGACATCCTGGGTGTCGCAGGTGTATCAATCCAACTTCAGGGCGAGAGGGGTTGCCATTCTCATCCGTAAAACCATACCATTCATATTTGAGTCTTAAATGACTGATTCAGGCGGGAGATACATTCTTATTACTGGGATCCTTAATTCTGTCCCTCTGGCCCTTCTTAACATCTATGCACCTAATTTTGACTGTCCAGACTTTTACAAAAAAGTATTTAATCTTGTAGCGGAGCACAGCGAGTATAGGATCATTGTTGGGGTTGATTTTAACAATTACCTCGACCCTGTGCTTGACAGGTCCTCTCCTAAACTTGCCCCACCATTGCAGTCCACTTCAGTTATAACCAAGTTAGCAACGTCTTTAGATCTGGTTGATGTCTGGCGGCATCTACATCCTATAGAGAGGCAATATTCCTTTTTTTCTTCAGTTCACAAATCCTCAACAAGAATTGATTATTTTTTGGTTGACTCAAACTTAGATATGTTGGGGTGTGGGGGCCATTCCTTGAACATCTGAGTGATTCCACAGGTGTAGGTCACAGGTAGTGGCAGCCTTGCTCCGGCTCTGTAGCCCTGCTACCTTCCTGCCTGTCAGAATGGCTGTAGGTTGGCCTACCAGTCAGTGCACAAGTGATTTAATATACCCTAATACATTCATTCCCAGCAGTCTGGCGGAGCTGAATATTTTATTTAGCTGTCTTGTGTTTCATTATGTGCATGTGTGTGTATAATTATTTTTTTTCTTCCTCTTTCTTTTGTCTCCCCCATCTATATTTTTTTTTTCTTTTTTTTCCTTAATATTCTGGGTTGGGTTGGGGTATCACCTTTCCTTTCTGTTAATCGTGGCTGTTTATTTTCTGGTAATATAAATGACGGTTGGGCAGTTGTATTCTGGAACCTGTCTGCAGCTGTGATCTTACTTGGACTCATCAACGGATGAAGACGATATAGAAGATCCCAGTGTTGTCAGCATCATCCCACACTAATTGGTTATAGCAGACTGTTCGATAATTCGTATGTCAATGTATGTTAACTGTCCTGCAGTTTTGTTAATTTGTTGAAAACAATAAATATATAAAAAAGAGTCTCCAACAAAAAAAAAGAAAAAAAAGAAACAATACAGATTATTTTCTTTTGACCTAAGCCTAGGATTTTGTAATAATTCATGAAAGCATGTCTGTTTTCATTATATTTTATTTGTTTAATGCTACATGTCACTGGACCTGTTTGAGGTGCTAATTTTAAGGATCTTAACATGCAATTGTGGAGAAGAGAGCAAACATCAGTCGCACATTTGCTTTTTTGATGACGTGGTTCTTTTGACTCCTTCAGAGCATGACTTTCTGTATATGCTGGCTGGACCCAGAATTGGAGATGAGAAAAGAGACTTTTCCTCAAGGGTTAGGCCCAAAGTAGAGCTGCTGCTCCTCCTTACTGAAGGGAGTCAGTTGGGCTGGATTAGATATCTGGTTAGGGAATCTCCTGGGTTGCATCTGGGCAGATCTCTTTGGGAGGAGACTGAGAACTTTCTGAAGATCTTTTGTATGGGTTTATTTGCAAAAGATGTCTGGAGTTCCCTGTACTTCAGCGAAGTGGAAGAAGGTATGCAGATAAGCGGCCTAATAAGAATCTCTTTCACAAAACAGGTTGGTCATTATTCTGCAAAGACAAATTCATCTCTTAGCTGCCTCTGGCCATTTATGAATCATCTGTCACTACGCCTACCATAAAAAGCAATTTAACAATTAATCAATTAATCGCCCGAAAAATTAAAATGAGATTCATAATTTCCATTTGAAGGACAATTTTCTTTAAAGAGAAATCATAATATTTATAGTTTCAGTTGTGTGTAGTTTTTATTTCCATTTTATTAATTTTTTTCAGTTGTGTTTTATTTTTTTTAATATTTAAAATATCTTCCAGTTTCAGTGTTCTTTACAAAATTAAAGCTTATTGATCTTTGAGAGAGCAAACTTGCACTATTATTCCATTATCAATATATTCCTTGAAGATGGTCTCAAAACAACATTATCATTTATTGCAATAATTAATTATCCAGCAAACTTTGTAATCATGACAGGCCAACCTATCACTTTTTAAAATTTTAACCCAAAATTTTAATCACAATTTCTGTATTTTCTCTGTGGCATGCAGCGTAACTCTTTCTGTTTGCAACATTGTGTTAATTACACACTGCAAAGAGGTGATTTCTGTGTATTTTTGCCTATTTTGCTGCACAGATACTCTGTCATCGCTATATGCCCTGGTTGAATGCTGATTTGCCCTCACGCAGGTGTGTTAACATGGGAACTTGACTAGTTTGCTTAGCGAATCAGGTTGGGTTGACTTGCCGCTTTGGTTTTTTCACAAACTTACAGATAATCTGAATAAGCATTTTCAGTGCAGTTTTAGTTTGATTGACCCACAGCCAATTCAACATCTGCATACACAGTTTTTCATTAAAAAAAAGAATGTTTATAGTTGTGTTTCAGTATTTCTGTGCCAGCTAACACACCCACAGACTCAGACAGAAAAGCTTAAGAGGTGCGTTTTAGCAGCTCTTTATCCATTTTAGGGGTGGGGGTAGGATAAGAGAGGAGGGGGATGTTGAAGATGAATTATCCATTAGATTTCATCATATCTTACGCGGGCAATTACATCAAGAAAATGATCGTGGGCACGGGATCAATTATGCATGCCCTTGGCCAAAGACCAGGCACTAGGCAGAAGGAGAGGGCATGTGCACGCTCACACACACACACATGTGCAAAGACAAGGAGGATCTCATAGATGTGGCGCATCAGTTCATCTTACTGCCTAAAAAGTTCATACGCTTAATAATTTAGTTGTGTTCTGGATACAGTTTCCCAACTGAATATTAACAACTTTGAAGTGAGTAACAGCAGCCAGAGGTGTATGTGTGTGTGTGTGGATGTATTTGTAAGGGGGCTAAAAGAGACCTCAGGAAACAGGTCTTGTGAGTCCCACCGGAGACAGCACCTCGAAACACACACGCACACACACACACACTTTCACTCATCCATTACAACACCGTTTGCAGCAGCGCTCATTCCTGAGCAATTAAGAATTCCTTTTCATCGGTACGTAGGTTCCCATATCTCGCTCTCAGCGCTTGTACACAAACCAGGAGAATAGGAGGAAAAAGCAGGAGGGTCTGTGTGAGAGTTAGAGGTTAGAAAGGGAGGTTTAAAGATGAGAGAGAAAAAAACAATAAAGAGGAAAACAAAGAGATTAATGCCTGTGTTGTGCTTCATGTTTGTTGTTTCTACTTTCTTAATTGTTAGGCTTTACTAGTGAAAGAAAATTGATTTACTTTATTGACTCTTCTTTTTGTCTTGCTCTCACAAAAAAGAAACGTAGGTATCTGAGTACAAAAGGCGGGATAGAGTGTATTTCTGCACACGCAGCTTGCAGAAACAGAAGCATTTTTCCTGCTAACGACAGAACAATAGGATGCATTTTCTTTGTCTCCTTCCTTTTTAAAGAGTTTTTGCCAACGGTTGAAGAGAAAGTCAATTAGGAAGACGAATCACTAGCTCCAAAATGGCAGCTGAAGATAGAGATGAGTAAGGACGGAGGAAAGAAAAAAAAGAGATGTATCTGACACGAGTTTGTTCAAGGAGAAGCAGAAAGACTGAAAGAGATGTGGGCACCGAGAAATCTTTTCCAACATGTCAGGACCTAAATGTACAGGGGAGAGCCAGATGGTTCACGCTGGGTGATCTTTGTCAGTGTGTTTGTGAAAAACAAGAAGTGTAATGGGGAAACAGAGAAGACATCATGCAAATTAAACGCATCCAATCTCTGGCTCACTCCTCAGTCACTGTTTCAATTAAAAAAATGCTACTTTCATTTATATTAGTCTAGGAAAACACATACATATCTCTAACCTAAGGCGTGAATGAATAAAAACACACACACACATATGCACAAAGAGGCATTAAAACACACAAACACCTCCTGACATGCCGGCTCTGACAAGCGTGGCTGATGTGCGCCTCCAATGTGCATGGTAATAGCCCAATCAAAAATGCAAAACAATTGGCAATTACTGTGAGGACCTAATGGTCATTAGAATTTACAACAAGGTAATGAACTAAAGTCTGCCCATTGCATGCATATTCATAAAGCTATCTGAGCTTTGAAGATTAAAGTAGCGCTTAAAATTCAAATGAGCCACCGCAAATTATCGGGAAAAAGTCAGGTCTTCTGCTGGTGACGATGATTTGGAGTCTGAGCTTATAATCAGTCCAGAAACCGATGTTGGTAGCCATAAAATGTAAGGCTGCCGACCGGCAAAGAAGCGTCTACTTCGAAAACAACGTCTATTTATGCTCATGGACATGTTAAATGCCTTTTAAAGAAAAGGTTTTATGGTCAGATGAGGCATTACTGGGCAGTTTGGTCACAAGAAGAATGAGTTGATGTGAGGTTATCAAACCTGACAACGCAACTTTAATTGTCAAGCATTGTGGCGGCAGCGTTTTCATTTGTTCTGCTACTGGAAGTGGATGTAATAACAAAAATCGGAGAATTACATCAATATTCTACATCTTCATGCAGGCAAACATAACATTTCTTCAATGGCTCAGAGCTCAACCATGTTAAACATTTGTGAACTTCAATAAAAGTCGCTTCCAACCAGTTCAGAGCAGTGATCGAATGCCCATCCATTCAAATACTGAGTGGATGAGAAAGAAACTTACTTAAGGACATTCAACTAATACTAGTGAAGGGTGTATTCATATATATGAGCTTATGTGTATAGTTGTTGACCGTGTGTGGACTAGAGAAAAGCCCCAGCGAAGGAAAATATAGGCATGTAATTCTTATTTTGTTGGTTCATGTATATCAATGGAATCTAATTGGAACTTTATATTTAAAGTTTATCAAATTTCACCAAAGTAAAAAAAAAAACACATTAGAAAATTAGGTTTGTGGTAGAAGGAAGGTTTTGCCGCAGATCATTTTAGAGCAAGCCAATGTGTAATTTAATTTGTCAATTCATATCAATGTCAATATGTTGCTCGTAATTTCTCGTCTGGTTCTGAAATGAGGAAAACTGCGAAACTAGTTGGATAATCAGTTTGTGTTGTCTGGACAAGATTTTATAACCAGGGCTGTTTTTCTGTGTGTTCAGGTAAAAAGCTTCAGATGCAACTGCAGCGATATGTTTGAAGCTAAAAGTCCATCTGTTTACAACATGCCGAGAAGAAGGATGTGAAACGAAGGAGGAGACGGTCGCCGTGACAGGAGGAAGCCGACTGAATCTCAGGATGCAAAACTCAACAATTAGACTGACTCACACAGAGTGGTGTGTCCACAGTCTGTGTTCTGCTTACATAAGCAGCTACATATAGTGCGGTCATACGTCGAAGTAGCAGTTCAGCCAAACTGGAAGCAAGAAATCAGAGTGGAGACACACACACACACACACACACACACACACACTGCCAGCTCAGCTCTGGCCGCCTTTAACAGGGACTATTCTGCATAAACTCACACTGAAAACACACAACTGATGTAAGTAATGACAGGTAACACTGACGAATGGACACATAAGTAATCTATGTGCGTGTGTGTGTGCGTGTGTGTGTATGCGTGTGCGTGTGTGTGTGTGTGCGTGCGTGTCTCTGTGTGTGTGTGGTATATAAAGCCAGTCTGTAATCCAGTGGCCTATATAAATAAGCTTTGTAGTGTATAAACAGTTTTATGTACAAGCCTTCAACATAATAAGAGAGCTGAGCTACATGTGCAGCCCCTGTGTGTGTGTGCATGCCTCGGAACAGACACTCACACACTCACACAAAGTGAGCGGCCAAAAACAGCAGCTTTCCCTCTCACCACCAAGAAGTAAATGTAGCGTGGATGTCGAGGCACTTGCATAAACACAAAGAGCCGGATCAATAAACAATCCTCCATCACAGAGAGCGGGTCGACCTGACGTCACCGACACGCCGCCACCACCGCGGGGAAATAATCCTCCTCCTTCCAACGTCTCATCCCGCCCTGTCACTGTTTGGGGAAAGTTTGCCAGCTAGCCAAAAAAAAGCGTGGAGATCTTTCCATTTTTTTTTTATTGTTGTTGTTTTGTTTTCTTTTTTAACACATCTGTCATCATCACTGACCGTTGTTGCTGTTTTGGTGCGTCAGCGCCGCGCTTCTCAGAGAACAGCCGTCAGTCAGAACGTGTGGGCAGTCTGACGTCTTTTCCTTGGGATTTTTTTTTAAGTCGTTTCTTCATCATCGTGGTGGTGCTGTCCATTTCCTGCTCTGCTTCTATTTATTCCAAACCCAGAAAAAAGGCATCATTTCCAGCATGGCATGGGCTGGTAGGAGATCTCACTGAATATTAATCTGATATGAAAAGACTTTATGGCATTAAAATATAATCTAATAACTTGTGCACGGGGTTTTCCTCCTTCTAAAAGATCGATACATTTATAATTTTAGGATCGATTTAATTTCTTCGTAGATTATTAGTAGAAAAACACGTTCATGAGACGATTATCGTATTTGTCATGCTGCTTTTCATAGAGTAACACATTAACAAAGATTTTAGCCGGTTCGCTATGGAAGTCGGCTGCTGAACAGACGTCCGGCTCGAACCATAACAAGACTGACTGATAGTGACTATTTAGCTCCCCCAAAATGGCTGTCTTTTTCGTGACCAAAAATATTCCTCAACATCTAAATTTGTGTTTTTGTAAGTAACATGGAACAGTTTCAGAGGCGGCTTTCAGCCTCCTGCCCACCAGTGTGCAGCAGCAGCTTTGCTCTATGCTTCATATAGCCAAAGAAAACTCTGCTGATCTCATTTAAAGGTTTTTGAACCACATGAACAGAACCGCGGAACATTTTAGCAGTTTCGCAACGTGGCTTTATGACTGTATTACATTACACTTCTGTACTTTTCACATGACGTTTTGTAAATTTTCAAGTCAAAATGGAAAATCTCCACACACTTTTAGCCATCTGACTAGCAATGCACAGAAACATGGTGTAATGTTACAGCTTCATTTCTCAGCCAGAGAACATTTCACTCTGTCTTCTTCTCTCGCATGTCATTGGAAGGCCCTATAAAACTTACAATTGAAAATTCATATGACTCTTTTTTAAACTGCATTTTCTAAAGACTTGATGTACCAGCAGTCGGCCCTGGTTTTGTTCACCACACCAGGAGCACTTTGCCGTCAGAGTCTGCACTGACAAATCTGATTTTCAAGAGCACAACCGGCTGCTATTTAATACTGATACATTATTAATGACTGTTGATCATCAATTTATCTTCTTTTGCCACGTTATTTGCCTTGCATCACTTTCTCTGCAGGAGCATGATTTGTTGGAGGAAAAGAAATACCAATCAACGCCATAAGCACAAAAAACACACCAAAAAAACAAGGATCAAAGCAACCTGCTGTACATATGAGCAGGAATCTAATGATCACCGCAGGGAATCTCTCAGCTACTCCACAAACAAGTCAAAGGTCACAGTCAGGATCACATTCAGCCTTAGCTTTAATCTCAATCCCTTGTTTTGACCACTATTTTTTTTTTTTTTTTCTCCAAACTGCAAAGCCTAAGAATCTTGCATGATCCCCCTCTGCGCCTCCGGAGGAGTCACAAGTAACACTGGTGATGTTGTCGGGATGTCATCAGGGTTACCTCAGCCCGGGCCTCAAGCTTCACAAGTCTGGGAGAGAAAGCAGAGCTGCAGACAGAGGAGGACGGAGGTGCTCGCTAAGCGGACAGGGTTCAAAACCAGGAGCTTAACGAAATCTTCTCGGCAGTTGCTGAAAGCCAGGATACCTCGGCTTTATAAATATTCAAGCAGAAAACCTGCCAGACGAGGATGCAGGACGAGGTTTATAGTAGTTAACACTTTAATGCTGTCTTATATAACAGTGTGGGTGTGTGTGCTGTGGAATTACCAAGCAGGATGAAGCTCAAGTCAACCGACTCGTCTTTGTTTTATTGCTGCTCTTAATACCATAAGCAGCAAAATTCTGTTTTTTAGCACCATCGCCATGCTGCCCATACTCACTGTTTCCCTTCTTTTTGCTGAGCACTAAATAATTTATTCCAGCTTAGTTTATTCATAAAATGCCAATTTACAGCAAAAATCATCTCAACTCGCTTTACAACACAACTGATTCAAATCATATCAAATATAGTTAAATCAAAACAATTCAATCCACTCATAAAAACAGATTCAGATTCTCTTCCTAACATCCCAGTTCATATTTAACTGTAACACAGATTCAGCTTAAAATGCCCATTTGGTAAAAACTGGTAAATCTGCATAAGGCCTCCCGATTTAACTGAGTGGTTCACTTTTCATCTATCCATCCTCCTGAGAAAGTATGAGGCGACAGTGGACAGCCGGTTGCATCAACATATAAATTTGTACTCCGTATGATTTAGAAATTATTTACTTGTCTGTTTTTATCTCTTTTTGTGTTTTAGTCACACTTAAATGTTTCAAATAACCAAACACATTTTTTAAATGTGTTTGGTTTTAAAATATATATAATTTTAAAACACAAATGTTGAAATTACAATCAGCCATGGTAGTGTTCATGTCAAAGTTTAGGGTTAGAGTAATTTAGTGACTCAAGATCTGGACAACGAGAAAATGTCTGACCCAAAGTTTGTGACCTTAAGCTGAAGCAACTTGGATAATGTAGCAGGACAATGATCCAAAGCACAATTGAATTGTTCAAAAACAAACAAAAAAAACAAAGATAACAATGTGAGAGTTCAGGAAGACCCTAATCGAGGTCTGAAAATAAATACGATTAAGATGTAGACATGTTAGACATGTCAGTCCAGCTTCAAAATCCTCAAATGTGGCTGAATGAAAACAATTCTGCAACAAAGACTGGGCCAAAATTCCTCCACAGTTTGATGATTGTTGTTGCCAGCAGGAGAGGCAATGTTGGCTTGGATAGATTTTTTTTTTACCTCAATAAATGAAATCATCTTTTGCATTCATCAGGTTACTTCGTCTGATTTTTAAAAAATTGTAAGAAAAAAGAAACAGAAGAAATCTGAAGGCGGGCAAATACTTTCTCCCAGTGAGGTTTATATCAATATACA
Source organism: Poecilia formosa (assembly GCF_000485575.1). Taxonomy (NCBI): domain Eukaryota; kingdom Metazoa; phylum Chordata; class Actinopteri; order Cyprinodontiformes; family Poeciliidae; genus Poecilia; species Poecilia formosa. The sequence continues at coordinate 326,862 of NW_006799981.1, read as the reverse complement.
GATATATAACACAATGCAGACCACTGGCCTTTGCAGAAGATTATTAGCTTTTCCAGTCGTCACAGTAACCTGTACTGCATGTGTTATCCTGCCGCTGATGATTCCCACACACACACACACACACACACACACACACACACACAGCAGCGTGTTTACATTCGGAGAGGCCATTCACCGTGCCGACGCTGTTCAAACGCAGCACAGCACTCGAGTCCACTAAATAAAATCTTATGTGGAGAAATAAAGAAAGGCGGACAAAAAGGGAGAGCGACAATAGATTAGTGATGGCAGCCAGCGTGTGAAATCTCTTTGTTGGGCTCGCTGGGATGTTCCACAGCATGAAACACACACTCACACACACATCCCCACCAAACATACTGTAATTGATTCAGTATCAATTGGCTGTCCTGGATTTGCATTGACTGCTAATGCATCAGTGTGAGACTCAAAGAGAGAGAGAGAGAGAGAGAGAGAGAGAGAGAGAGACGAGCCAAACGAGAAAAGGGGGAAAGAAAAAGTAGAGGGAAGGATACGAGATGGAGGGAGAGCGTTCTGAAACAGAGCCAGACTGTGATTGGGTGTTAAAAATGCACTAATGTGCACTGAGATGGGCAGCATTAGCCACTGATGATAAGCTAATTGCTAATCAGTAGATCATAGACTAACAACGCTCGTGGTGCGAGGCTCCAAGCCAGGACGGCACTTCAGCGGGGCCAGAGCGGAATGGAGGACCGGATATTTTGGGTTCAGAAATGTGAGAAATTTTGGGGGGATTCATCATTCTGCTCTCGTAGCGATAAAAATCCGTGCTAATGAGCTAATACAGATAGCTTATCAGCCAATGTTTCACTGAAACGCAGATCGCTGGCCTCATCTCGACTCGACATCCAAACCACGTGAGCTAAATTCTTGCACCTCATTACGAGGAAATCAATTTGGAAAAACCAAACAGGAGGAGGTGCATTTACAGCTGAAATAATCCACAAAGATTTCCTTCGAAATTTCAATCTTCAAACCAAATAAATTTTCACATTAATATCCACTGTTGATGGGAAAAAAGAAATGGGACAAGACATAGCTGTTCACACTTCACACACGCACGCACGCACACACAGAGACCCCTCTCTCTTTCGAGACATTAGCGATGCTGTTTCTGAGCGAGGGACCGCCTCAGGGATTATAATCAGAATTTTCATCTCAGTTAGGGATTAATAGAATAAATGGGCAAGCAAGCGAGCGCTGAGCATTTATGTGTGTGTGGCTTTAATGGTGAGGTACCCAGCCTTTTTTTTGCAGCAATGATTTGCCTTTTCATTTATCACACACACACAAAAAAAAACATCTAGGCCAGAGCTGTTTGTTGGTTGCAAAAAAAAAAGCAAAAGTAAGTGTAGTGCTTTGTGTGGCTCAGATGCAGATGTTTATTTATTTATTTTTTATTTCAAAATGCACATGCTCTCAGCTTGCACAGTACGCAGGATGCATCCAGATGTAAAGATGGGGGTGTATAAACTCTAAATTATGTCCAGTCAGCGTTATTATGTTGGAAAATATTCAGGCCGTACAGTAAAAACAAAAGTTGCATCTTGATTCCTTTTGTTCCTCTTGTCTATGAAGTTTATAAAGCAGAACATTCACAAATAAGAAACACACACGAGTCATCTTTCTTCTTTTCAGTGTCACTGTGAATATTTTTGGATTGCCACAATGCAGCTTCAGCAGATTATATATATATATATATATATATTTTTTTTTTTTTTTTTTTTTTTTTTTTTTTTTCTCGCATCTCCTGCCAGTTTGGGGTCAATTAGGATGAAAGCTGGGGTCTGGTAGGGGAGAGAGAGGGGGGCGGCTGGAGGGTGCTGGCTTTAATTATCAGCTATGAATGTGTTGCAGAGATTGGCCGCTGCGGAGAGAGGGAAGCTCCGCAGAAAGAATGGCAAATTAAAGGGGAAAGACGTAAATTTAAACAGAACGTTTAGAGATGTGTTTCCCCCCTTTTCATGAAGAGGCAAACTTTTAATAATGCCCGGCCTGTCCACCGCTCAGTGTGGTGTCAAGCCTGGAGAAGATATATGCTGCTGCTGTCCTGTTTTCCTGTCCTGTCTGAGCGTACAGCTGTTCCCACCAAGACGTTCCCACACGCAGCACTATTCAAGCAACCAGACGCCCTTATTATGATGTAAATCGCTCTAATAACCCAGTTTAGCTGGTGAGTGTCTGCAAGAGTGAGAGTGTGTAAGGAAGCGTGTGTGTGTGTGTGTGTGTGTGTGTGTGTGTGTGTGTGTGTGTGTGTGTTTTACATATGTGCAGACACCAGAGAAGCATATAAGCTAAAAGACGAGCTCGTGTTCCTGCCGTCGTGGAGAGAAAAGGTCAAGGATGGCGCAGATTTTCCCCCAAAAAAATCTCCGTTCCCGTAGCTGCAACGTTTCAATCATGGGAACCGAGTTCAGCTCCAAATGTGGGGCTCATTTTCTCAAATTCCTGAGCTGTGTTCAGCAAACGGAGTGTTGAGGGGTGTTTTTCATCTTTCCCTCTCCGTGCAACAGCTAATTTAGTACATGGCTAAAAACTGCCGCTAATTAAAATGCACAAGGAAGCGAGTGGGGGGGAGGGGGGAGAAATAGCACTGTAACAAATAATTAGTGGTGTTAGAACATTTCCGTGAGCGAGGCTCTCGTTTGATTCAAAAACGGAAAGTGGAAGGATTCTCCAGCGTGAAGGTAAACTCCGAGAGGGAAACGGACGTGGGCCAAATTTATTCGGGTAAAATACGGCGCCCTGGGAAGGAGGGAGGGCGCACCAAGAGCAGGAGACACAAACAGAGTCCCAGCGAGACGCTTCAGCTGCTCCCAAGACTAAAACTCACACACACTGATCAGAAAATGATCCTGCATCAACACACACACACACACACACACACACACATGCCTTGACCAATGGGAAAACAAATTCAAGGGCACTCTTGTCTCCTTTCCTCTGGCCAGTGGGAATAGGCCACACTGGGTAGGCACACACACTCTGCACCAAATACAGCTGGTTAATAAAGCCCTGCCTCACAAAACAGACACACACTACATCCTGACCAGTTGGTGCAGCACACACTTCCCTGGTCCACTGTCCGACCCGTGAAGTTCAAGCAGACCTGAGTTGGTTTTACTGGGACAAATGTTTTCATTCGGAAGCAACAAAACATGCCAGCATGTTGTACTACAATAAAAACATGATGTCTTGAAAAACCCTCTGTCCTTTCAAAAGGCTAAGAAATCTGCATCTGAGCTCCTCCAAACTTCTACTAGGGCTGTTTCTGAGGGCAGTGAAGGGAAAAGGCGAAGTACAGCTGAACATCCAGCCATGATCACACACAAGCCCATGCTCTGAACGTTCGGTCACCTGTTTTTCTGCAGCCTCCCGCGCCTGTGTTCATGTAGAGCTGGAGGTGATGCATGTTGCTCTGTTTACCTGGGAGGGGCTCCTGCTTTGGGCAAATCCCCCGAGGCGACGAGAACCTCTCGTCGTCTTCGTCTGCTAGAGTGGCCTGAACCCCGACTTCAACCGGCCTCCGGCCACGCAGAGAGTTCAGAGCGGGTGAAGGGGTGAGGGCCAAACCGGGAGAGGGCGAAGGGGGCTTGTCCAGCCCCCTGCCTATGGCGAGGCAGGGTGGGCCGTGGCATCGCTTCCTCTTGTGCTCGATGAAGAGCAAGATGTCTGCCAGGGGGAAGGTGGCCTGGCACTGACCGCAGGTCAGGAGGTCCTGCTCCGGCGAGGGGTGAGAGTCCGGACCCAGCCGGGCCAACCGGCCCGCGGTGGGGACCGGATGGTGGCCGTTGAGGCTGCCGCTGTCCTCCGAGTGCTCCGAGCAGCGCTCCGACAGCTCCTCCGACGAGACGACGGCCGTGGAGAGGGGCTCGGCTGCTGCGGAGGGAGAGGGGAGATAAATTAGATACTTGTGTTTAAATTTCCAGCCTATTGATGCGACTCCTGATGGGATGTGATGAGAGGGACCCAACGGTCACACACAGGATCAGAGTGATGGAGAAGGAGCTTCACATGTGGTTCGCACAATAAGGGGCTGAGAACGAGGGCCTTGTAATAATAGAAATGCACAAAATGCAGCAAAAGTGATTACAATGCAAGATGGATCTGGATCACAGATCACAGCAATAAACGGTGGGAAATAATATCCTGAATGGATGCAAAGCTCCAATCACACGGCTTTAAAGATAACAATTTCATAGCCAATGACAGGGGGAGCTTAGAAAATGATGCGTTGGAAAACCTAAATATGTGGATGAGTTTGACTTGCCGGTCCGTGTTTGTACACGGGCTGAGCCTTTAATCAGCGCGGAGGATTGTCACAAACACATCCAGCACATGTGCTGCGAAAGGAGAAGGGGGGACAGGGGGGACAGGAGGGACAATGGGACGACTCGTCCCTCTTCTTGTGCCTCACTTGGTGTCCGGACCCCAGAAGAGTCCAGTTTCTCCCTCCTAAGGTGAGGAAAAAGTGGACATGACTGCTTTTTAAGGAATCTTCTTGTAGAGCTCAGGAGGCAGCAAAGTGGGAGGACTAAAACTCAGCGTCCCTCTTTTAAAAGAAAATCTTCCAGTCCAAGGTGAAGAGTCTGACTCTGAGCTAGTAGCCTAATGTGCGCTGACCTTCTTTACTCATCTGCCAATTTCACATTTTAATGAACTTAAGACCACTGAGAATCAAAAAATAGATTTTAATTTTCACCATCTGGGTGATTGGATACAGATTTTGGTCTGATAACAGGAAGGGGGGCAGGGAGATGGGACGGAGCGCCGTGTGCACACACGTGTGGCCGAGTGTCTGCGGGAAAGTGTGTGTCTACAAGGGAGGGAGAGAGGCTGGGTTGGTGGGAATGTGGACTGCACCCCTCCTCAAGGAAATATCTGGACGTCACGGTCCTGAACGACATCAAACTGGGACGTGGATTCTCCAGGCCCAGCAGCTCCCTGAACACCGCTTCCAAAATATTCCCTGTCTTTGATTAATCTTCAGGTCTACGCAAGTTAGACAAAAAAAACCCTGAAGAGGGGTAGCATTAAATTCACTTATTTGTTTAAAAATAAATGTTTTCTTTCTGCAAAAAGCTCCTGACATATGAAGGTGAAATTGAGAGACAACTTGTAAACTGAAAAGGAGGAAAATTCCTAAAAAAGAAAAAAAAATTAAATCTCAGTAAAACAAACATGCAGAAGCCACTCATCTGTGTCTAATTTTAGAGCTGAGCAAACAAGAAAAGGAGCAGAGGGGATATGTCTGCTGCTCACTAAATTCACATGCCACAACAGGATTTACAGCCATCACTTTACAGAGACATGCTTTTTCAGTTAGATTGTTCCTTTAAAAAGACTGAAAATATCTGTTGACACAAAGTAAATCCAACATTTTCTGGAGGATAAAAGACGCCTTCAGTGGAAATGCAACTGTTTTTAAAAACAGGAAATATAGAACTATGTAAAATTATAAGAAGGGAAACGGGAATTAAAATAAATAGTCCAAGTTTTGTATTATTATTATTATTATTATTATTATTATTATTATTATTATTATTATTATTATTGTTGTTGTTGTTGTTGTTGTTGTTTTGCTCCTGTGGATGAATTTTGAGCCCCGTTTGCTACATTTGGAAACCCCTCTGTGTGTCTGTGTGCTGAAGAAAATTTGCGTGGAGGACAGAATGGGTGCAAAGGCTACATGTATGTAAAAAGTGATGCACAGACAAAACGGGGGGGAGTTCCGGAGAGAGGACGTAGGTTTGGGGTGATGAAGACGAACTGGGGAGGGGGGAGATGTTGTTAGGGGGGGGGCTCCCTCTTTCCCTCCCTGTTTGTTCCCCCCACCCGTCCTTACGTCTTGTACGCTTTTCCTTTATTCTAAAGAGCTCGCAAGACATCAGCCCGTATAGACAGGGAAGGGGGGGGGGGGGGGGTTGGAGGTAAAACTCCTCTGGTTCAAGTTTGGAGCTGGATTTTCTAATCGCGCTCTGCCTCCTAGCGACGGGACAGGGTCACTGTCACTGCGCTGTCCCCCCTCTGAAGGAAACACACACACGCACACGCATACACACCACACACTCTTTTTCTGTCTCTATCTCAAAACCAAACACACGCGACTGCCCGTCAACGAACTCTAATGTTAATTAAGCAGCGACTCGTAAAGATGCGCTAAATAACCACTTGTTTTCTTGCGCGTGGTCCGCAAAGAGAGGCGCACACTTTCCCAACTGCCTCGCAGCTTTCCAAAACACTCGCACCGGCTTTCTATTGAGAAATAAAGCTTTTGCACGCAAATAAAATTAAATCTAAGTACATAAATAAGAGGAGGTTTTTTGAGAAATGGACTTTGTGCGTAAAAGTCAAAAGCTGTTGGATTAAATTGTCTTTCTCTCAAACACCAAACATCTGATAATTACTCTTTTGTTAATTTACCTGAAGCTTTAAAGTGAAGTTATTCTGTCAAGATGTTCATGTTTAAATTTCTTTGGAGATAGAATTTTCTAGTTCAGACAGAGAACGTGGCTTCAACTTTACGAACATCTAAGCAGCATTCACTGTTAAAAAAGAAAAAAAAGAGCTAAATATACATCACTAAATCGATCATTTTGATTGGCTCAGATAAAGAGTTTTTCGCTCGATCCAAAAACGTCCACTTTACAGTTTCACCTTCCTTTTATTCCAAAACAGAGTAGACGAGCTCGCACTGCAGGAAGCGAAATTCTAGAGGGTGATCTGTCCAGAGAGCTCCGCGGAGAGGACGCGCTCTGACCGGAGCGACCGTCGAGATCCAAAGCGGCTGCGTTTACCAGCCTGTCAAAGCGGCACAACTTAAAACTGGTCCATCAAAACTTTTTTTTTTATTCTCCCACTCTTCCTTTTCATGTTTCGGGAAGCCAGCTTTTTACGCACGGAAGGTGTCGGACTTTGTCGCCGCGCCGCAAAGTCCAGTTAGAGTGTCCAGTGTCCAAACCCCCTTTTTCTGTCCCCCATTTGCTCCCAGAAGGGTGAACTGAAACAAAAGTGTTTCTAACTCTCTCTTTAGAGGCTTTTACTTACGCGAGAAATCCCGTTTGCTCAGGTGCTGCGGTTTGCCTTGCTTGCGGCGAGACATGGTGGCTGTTCAGCGGCTGCGTTCAGCGCGGATCACATCGGGGAGATGCCGGGGTGACAGAGGAGAGGAGGAGGGGAAAAAAGAGAGAAAAGATCTTCATCCAACGCCTTGGACATCTACCAGAGGAGGTGGAGGAGACGGAGTAAAAAAAAAAACCCAAAATAATAATAAAATAAATTAGAAATAATAGAAAGATAGCGCGGAAGCGAGGATGGATCGCGGGATCGCCGTCATGGCTTTTTTGAGAAAGGAGAGCAGAGAAAAAAGAGAGAGAGAGTGAGGTGGATGGAGAGAGAGAGGGGGAGAGAGATTGAAAAAAATGGCAAAACCCCCCCTCCACCCCTCCACCCCACACCCCCCCACACACACACACACACACACACACACACACACACACACACACACACACACACACACACACACCACCCCTCCCCTCTTAGCTGTGCAAGTTCAAGTGCACGGACGTGACGTTCCCGGCGAACTTGAACGTCAGGCGGCGGACGGACACCCGACATACAAAAACATGGGCCGGGCCGAGGCACCCGAGTGGGAGTGGGGAGTGGGAGGAGGGACAGACAACACCATTGGACGATCATTAGAGAGAGAGGGAGAGAGAGAGTGAAGGAGAGGAGGGGGCTGGACATGAGAAATAGACCCAGCGCAAGCCAATGGACACAGAGATCAGGGGGGCCGGACAAGAGGCACTGCGAGGGAGGGAGGAGTGTGTGTGTGTGAGTGTGCGTGTGTGTGAGGCAGAGAGATGTATAATGAAAGCAATATGCAGAGAGAAAGAGGAAGGTGCATGCAGAACAGGGCACTCTGCTGCATGCAGTGTGCCCTGAATGTGTGTGTATGTCAGAGAGAGAGAGAGAGAGAGAGAGAGAGATTACCTGGACCCACGCGTGTCCCCAGAGTGTGTACACAACATTAGGAAGAGCAAAAGAAACGGGAAGGAATAAGTGTGTGTGGCTGCAGTGAACAGAACGGCAGGTTGAACAGCCAAACAGCAGCATGTTCTGATCCAGGCCGCAGGTTCCGGATATCAGGAAACATCCAGAGCCGGCCCAACGTCGTTTGGGGCCAAAGGCAGAACCAGGCTTGGTTTTGGGGGATCACTGTTTTATCCAATAAAAATTATCATTTTGAAAATTAGTGGGAACCCTTGTGTTTTTAAAAATAGTAACAAATACACTCAAACCTCATTCATTTAGTGTGTTTCTTTCTTTTCCCACAGTGCCACACAACAAGAAGGTCCAGGGTTCAAATCCCAACCTAGGCTCATTCTGTTATTCCCATTCATGATTGGATTCTCTCTGGGTACTCCGGCTTCCACTCACAGTCCAAAAACATAACTGTTATGTTAATTGTCTCTCTAAATTTATCTTAGGTATGAATAGATTAGAAATATCCTCATTGTGTCCTACAGTGGGGAAATTCTGGTGTAACAGCAGCAGCAAAGTGACAGATTAGCTTCACACAAAGATAAAAATGGAAATGTATTGAATTAAGAATAAACTGTACAGTGAGGTGAAATACAACATAAAATGCTGTACAATTATTAGTGTACTTGATCCAAACGATGTAAACATCTGGTTTTGGGAGCGGTGAGGGTTCTAGAGCCCAACAGCAGCAGGGAGGAAGGATCTGTGACAACGCTCCTTTATGAACGGAGGACGCAGCAGCCTGACACTGAAGTAGCTCTCCAGCTTTATGCTTTGAATTGGAGACATTGTCCAGTAGTGATGTTATTTTATCTAGCTTCTGTCTCTTCAGTCTGCTCTGATGCTTCCTGTAAAGAGCATCGGCGGTGTGAGTCCAGTTCAGTTTATTGTTCAGGTGAACTCTCAGGTATTTCTAAGAATCTCGTTGTCCACTCCCTGGATGTTGACGGCTGTCATTGAGCTGGGATTGTGCCTGCAGAGGTGAAAGTGTGACTGCATAGTAGTTTGTCCAATGAGTCTCTTTGTTGCCCTGTGACGGACTGACTACCTGTTCAGGACGAACCCCGCCTCTCACCCAGTGACTGCTGGAGTTAGGCACCAGCCTGCAAGTGAAAGTAGCATAGATAATGATTAATCAGCCTCTTTCTGGTAGATATCATTTACCAGAGTCAAATAAGTGTATTTCCTAAAAGTAGACATTAAGTAGATTATAGAACATAGCAGTTAACAGAGAGGGTATGCAGCATAAACAAGGCAGGTGCAAATCGCTACATGGTTGGTAAGATAAAGACCATTCCCATCCAAACCTGAAAAAATCTGCCATGACAAATCAACAATGCAACAATTATAAAATAGCAAAGAAGCAAAATGTCCAGGATCCAGAACCAACTCTTACCCTTAATGTGGCATCAAAATTAACCATTAGTGCCCTAAAGAGCCCATTTATTAATTATTACCCCAGTGAATATCTGTGGATTTACATTTTGCCCTCTTGTACTTCGATTTTATACCTGTAAATAAACTACTTTACTATTATGTATGTAACCATTGCACAGCACTTATTTCTCACTATTTCATACTTTTGTCATGCCTGACTTTCCAGGTATGAAATAGATTCGTCTTTCACAGGATACAACAGTATTTCATATGAATATGAATATTTACTTTTTAAGTAAATCAGTTTAATTTTTAATTTTAATTTTCTATACTATATTCATAGTTTACTGTTAAGAAATGTAGTTCATATAAATATTATCTGCCAGAAGGGTGAAAGTATCTTAGTTTGATCAGGAGATAATATTTATTATGCTCAATAAGAGTCAACTGGCCCAAATTGAGATGAAAAACAAAATAAATGGAAATATATTGATAATGCAGAGTTTTAATATGGTATAGCATATTATATTTTATATGAGTTTTGAACATTATCTTGTCTTTTTTCTTCATAATTTGTCATAATTCATTTGAATTGGTAAGGCTAATACCTACTAAGCTGTTGTTGGATACGGCACAATATTAATGACTCTTAACCGTCTACGTCTGGTCATTTCTGGCCTTCTCTTCTCAGCCGAATAGCGTCTGTGTTACCTGGCAAAGTTTTGCTGCTGGTTACATCAAACCAGCTCATCTTCAGCACTCAGCGTGCTCCAGCTCTGCCAAGAGGGGAGTGAACCTTCAGATTTCTCAACAGACACTGGAGTTTGCACATTCCCTGTGCTAGTTCAGATCCTGTGGCTTTATGGAAATCATGCTGATAAACGTAATCGGCTGATCTACCCAGTCAGCGCCGTCAAAGTAACTTCAGGACAATACAGGATGTATTTTGACAGAGTGTACAGAGACAAACTCTCCAACATTCTCTTGTGAATGTTCAGACATCAGGTCCCAAAATGGCAGATATTTGTGTCCAGATTTAGATGTCTTACATTTGCTGTTATCTGTTTTGCCTTGCACTGCTTTGTTAGGCATTACGGTACTTACTGTGTCAGAACAGGACCAGACATGCACCGATCCGATACTGGTGTCTTTATCAGCCCGATGCAAAAAAAAATTCTAGATTATGTATCTGTGACAATGTTCCCAAACCCTAAGGGCAGATCTATTCAGTCTATGTGCTGTGCTCTGAGCAACGTCATGCTTTATGATTTATTTTACATTATATTTATAATTCCTAATTGCACTTTCCAAATCATGTGAAAGAAGGTCTGTTGCAGTTTATTTTTACATTTTTTTCAGTTTCAATTTCTTTATACTCATAATTGGACTGAATGAACAACTTAAAGTTTTGTTGTTTTTGCATGTCTGACCAAGCTTCTGAAGCTGCTGATGTATTTAGGTGTGCAGAGTTATCAAACAAATTTGTACTTCAGCACATTTATGTCTGTGCTTAAAGAAAAGAAACATTTTAGGTCACTTCAGCACTATGTTTTTCTGTATTGGATCGATGTTTGCCGATACTAAGACTCAGATATCTGTATCGGTGTTGGAAGTGAAAAAAGTGGATCGGTGCATCAGGACAGCAGACTTCCTGTCTCTCTGTGGAAACAAGTCAGCATCCAGAGAAGGAAGGAGACGCAGTCTTGAGAAAAATATTGTATATTAAATAAGAAAATCTGCATTAGAATCGGACTCAGCTGACTCCTACATGGGTTTTCCTCCTATGGAAACTTCAGAGAGAGTATAAAATATTAGAAATGTGAAGCATTATGGAAAATTAAATGATATCTCTTTAAGAATGTTGTGTGCAGTGGATTAAACACTATTATATTCACCACTTACAAGTAGATCAATAATCAAAAGGATTTTCCACAGAATGGGTTGATTCTCGTTATTAAATATGTAAAAAGAAGTGAAAACCTTTCAGAGGCAGGTTTGTTTTTTCTCTCTGACTTACTCATTTGGTTCTGCAGTTCTGTCCGGTGTGCTGCTTGTTCAGCAGAGTTCTGAAGGACTGGCCAAGTTTAATTAGTTCCGTTTCCAAGAAATCTGAGAAAATTGTCATGTATTTATGCAGATTTATTTGCAGTTACAGGGTGTTCGAAATGAGACTCCAGCACAGACGCAGAGGCAAAAGAAAAAAAATTAATTAGCTTCATTAAAAAATAACCATTAAGCTTAGTCTTTCTTCTGTATGATTAAAACTGCCGCATCTCTCAGTTCTTTTAACAACAGAATAAATCTAACCTTTAACTTTAGAAGAATTTTCCTTTCATTTACAACCAATAATGTGAAAAACTGTGAATTTCTGACCCTTCCTGGAGTCTGGGTCGTTTATTTAATTTTGTGGAAGTTAAAACCTTTCACCCCATTCATCATCCATTCATCACTTTATCATCCATCTGTTCATCCAGTCATCCATTCATCCCTTTATTCTTATCCATTTATCGTCCATATATTCCTTTTTCATCCATCCATCAAAATATCCATTCACTCCTCTGTCATCCATTCATTTGAAATCCAACCATCAATTGCTTTGTCATCCATCCATTCATCCTTTTATCAACCATCTGTCTTTGTCCATTTATCATAATCCATCCATCATCCATCTATTCCTTTTCCTTCCATCCATCCAGCCATCCATTCATCCTTTCATTCATTAATTCATTCATCCCTTTAGTGTTATCATCCATCAAAATATCTATCAATTTATTTGTCATCCATCCATTAGACATAAACCTAATCAATTTATGCCCATTTATTAATTTATCTTCCATCCATCCCTGTTTTCATAAATCCAAACATGTCTTTTCATCCATCCATCCGTCCATCCATCCCTCTGTCCTTCTGCGGACTCCGGTAGTGAGAGCGGGCCGCTTAATAACTTTCAGCTGTCTAAGGTTGGAGTTGCATACCGTACAGAGGACGGTGTGCTGCTGCTGCTGCTGGTGGGGGGTGGAGAGGAGGAGAAGGAGGAGAAAATAGAAGAAGGAGAAGAGGAGGAGGAGGGGGAAGAGACTGTAAACACGCTTGTAATAAAGAGGGTTTGGTAATATAAGACGCGGGGCTTAAATCTGCAAAAGCGCAGCGAGAGCAGAGCAACTCGGCGCGCTCCGATCACTGATTGTTTTTATCTTTCTTTTTTGGGTATCGAGAGAGAGAGAGAGAGAGAGAGAGAGGGAGGGAGAGAGAGAGAGAGCGCCATGGACGGATTAGACCGAAAGAAGGACTGAACGGGGTAACATTCAAGACGCTTACGGGAGCGGAGAGATTCCCCCACCAGCAGCCGCGAGAGGAGGCGGCAGCGGCGGCTGCAGCTGGAGGTCTGCGGCTCGGTGTCCTGGAGCCCGACGGAAGAGGACGCACACTTAAGACCGACGGAGGGCGGGGGAGATGGAGGGGGCGGCGGGGAGGTGAGAGGCTGGAGGTGGACGAGCGAGACAGGACAGAGAGGAGGAGGAGGTGGAGCGGGGTGACGGAGAGAGAGACGGGGAGGATGAGACGGAGAGAGAGGGAGGAGGCGGCACGGCGTCAGGGGGGAGGAGGGGAGGAAGAATGCGTGACCACAGAGGGAAATATTTCTGCAGGTTGAAACTCGCCGCGTGGCTTGTATGAGCGGGGCCGGTGCGTGAATGAATGTGTGGAAGTTCGTGCAGATTAAAGCAGTTCAGTTGGACGAGGAATGAAACTCCATTTATGTTTAGCAACAAATCCAAAAGTATTATTGCTATTGAGGAAGTTCTGCTTCAGGGCCCCTCCTGCGCCGGTTCGTGCCCACCGGTTGTCATTTCGTACCTTTCTCCTTCCATTTTGCACCCGCAATTCAACCATTTTGTATTCATGTTTTTCATCGTTGCATCAGTTTAATTCTCTTTGTAGCTCAGAGTGTTTTCATGAATTATGGAGATAATTCATTAGAACAACGCGGACGTTTCGCAACCACATTCAATAGATCCTGTTGCTCCATTCTGCTTAATTACGTTTTAATTCCAAAAACTGAACACGTTTAATTATTCTCCCGATGCTTCTATAATAATCCATAATTTATGCCACTAAAGTCAGAGAAAGTGCACAAATGTGGTTAGAAGTTAGTGTGAATTTGTATCTCTTTTTTTCTGTGTTTTGGTCATTTTAAAGATAATTTAAGCAAATGGTCCAAACTAAATGGACAAAAGATAAAATAAAGAAGTGTGCACATGGTGTAAAAATATAGGCAAATTTTTAGGGAGAAACTGGTACGAAGTGGAAGAAGAGGAGTACGGGAGGGATCAGACCAGAACAACTCTGAGCGACAACCTGCAGGTAGATATTTTCCTTATAGAGAAAACTACGTTAAATAATCGATTTAAAACATCCTGCGGGAAGAACTGATGGTTAAAAGAAACAGGCGAGAACTTTAAATATTTCCAGTACGAAACGACCAAATCTGACTCTTAGGACACACATCAGCATTAGAACCTGCTCAGTTCGGTTCGTATATAAGATGACAGTCTGGTTCTAATTCTTCCACAGTATTTGCATGCAGAGTGGTTCTCCTTCCTTTAGTGTTCTGGCAGCAGGTTAAGAGAGTGAATTTCCTGAAAACTTGCTTAAAAACTGCATCCTTTAAACTGGCCTGTGTCATCCTCGTTTTGTGCTTGTGGTTTAAAGGGGCCCATCGTGTTTTAAACAGCCTCTCTTCACACATCCGAGAGCGCTAACCTTGACCTCCCTCCATCTGTCGGTGACAAAGGACGCTTTTTGTTTTCTCCTCTTCTCCTCTGCCCAGATACCCCTCGTTCCCCCTCCCCGACCCCTCTTCCTCCTCTGAACCAGACCCACTCACTCTCTTTCTCTCTCTCCAAACCGAGGAGGGACCTTGAGCTAAACCTGCAGAGCCTCTCGGAATCGGGTAGCGGCGGCGCACAGAGCGACTCTCCCCGGTTCCATCATAAATCAGCCATGCAGAATGTGCCGAGGTACAGCGGCAGGAACTCTGCATGCCCGGAAGAAGCTGCGCGCCTCTGCATATCTTATATTTGATCTTAGAAACACACAGGCTGATTTGGGAGTCGCATGCGAGATGCGCTCAGGTGGAGGTGACACTGCAGTACCTTCTCTCTCTCCCTTATGTAGGCCACCTTATTCCTCCTGTTCAGCACTTTTACGCGCTTGTTCAGGCGGTTCAAGCCAGCACACGCGGCGCGCACACAGAGTGATGGAATGGACAGTGGAGGACTTTGATAAAGCTTCATAAATCCGTTAAGAAGGAGTGGTCACATGCTCTCCTTTCCCCTGCAACGCACGGCGGCCCCGGGGAAATTGGGGGACTAGAGGGGGGCGCATTTCAATATATGTAAATTACTTGGAGAGGTAGAGTGAGGAGGGGGTGGAGGGTGTTGGAGATACAGAGATAAATCAGTTCTGCACACAGTACGTCCCCCACACGTTTTTTTTTTCTCTGCGCTCCTTGTCATGCCTTGGCTTTTCTCCATCAGGCACCGCTTTTGTTGCTTTTGTCACAATTAACTCTGTGCGTAAAAATTCACCGCGAAACATTAAGGAGGTGGAACAAACTAGGAATAACAAATAAAACAAAGTGAAATTTATTTTAAAAAAAAAGAAAATAAACAAGCTCTAAAACCAAGTGACCAAATAAATGAATTCTTAAAGTGAAAAGCCACGGAACGCAAGATTAAAACGATGCTGACTTTTTCACCTGAACAAAACCAAACCCAGAGTTATTTTATGTGTGTCTTTTGCAATTTTATTTTATTCTTATTAATGGTTTATTGGGTTTGTTTTGGTTTCAGCTGCTCTCATTTTAGGCCAATTTTATGGAAAAATCTAAACAAAAAAAAACGACGCAAATAATACTAAAAGAAATAATAAAGTATCTTCTGGTTTCGGTTTTTATTTCCACAGAGAATTAACTCTATATCCCTCATAGATCTGATCCCTTTTCCTCTTCTTTTTGTGTGTGTGCGTGTGTTCATGTGGAGGAATTTCAAACCACCACATAAATACACTTTGCACACACACCTTCCCCACGGCCGCCACCAGCTTTCTATCCAAAAGGCTCAACTGTAACGAGAGCGCAGTGGGTGGATTTTTTTTTTCTTTTTGCGGAGCTCCATTATCACATCTGGGGATGTGCGCACACGGAGCGGAGTCGGGCCGGTGGTATTAGATTAAATCGGGCGGGATTACATGGTTATCGAGCAAATTATCTGAGCCCTCCAACACCCAGCACCACCCGTCCTACATGCCTCCACCTCCCAGTGTGCCTCCAATCTCTGCTGCTGTTTGATGTGACGGCTGGCTCTGGAATCAGCGGACTTGTCCGTCAAATAAAGTAGAAAAAAAAAACAGACGAGGTTTTGTACGAGCGCAAAATCCTAAATAAAATGAATGAATCGGCTTGAAGAAAGTATTCATGCCCCTTGAATCTTAATCATTTCATGTCCCAAACCTGCAGCGTCAAATAATTAAAATTTAACCAAGACTATAGCGCACAAGAAGTAAATGGCAAAGGACACGTGATTCTATATTTTTTCATAAATTAAAATTTTGAAAAGTGTGACGTGCGTTTGAATTAAAATCCCCTTTCCTCTGATACCCCTAAATGTAACCCAGTGTTTTCAGAAGTCACCTAGCTTTAACGGAGTCCAGCTGCGTCAGTACAGATCCAGCTGTTCTGTGAAAGTCTGAGAGCATTAATGAAAAGCATCGTGAAAACAAAGGAAGACAGAGAAAAAGCCGTGGAGACGTTTAAAATAGGGTTAATTTAATAAAAAAAACATATATATATCCAAATCTTTGACTATCTCACAGAGAAATGTTCATCATTTAAAAATAGGAACAAGATGATACAGCAGCAATCTTACCAAAACATGACAGGTTAGACGAGGGGTGGGTTACTCAGAAAAGAGCCACCAAAAGGTCCTTGGCGGAGCTGCGGAGGTTCACAGATTAGGTGGAAGAATCGATCTGCTATTAGCTGTGAAAACCAGGCTGCACTAAGAAGAAAACCATAAAATATCCTGCTTGCCTTTTACCAAGAGCCGTTTAGGGGACACAGAAAGCATGTGGAATAAGGTACTCTGATCCAAAAGTGAACTTTTTGGTCGTCATGCAACACTGTGTGTGATGGGGGTCATTCAGTAGCACGGTAAGGGCAGAATCATGCTATGGGGATGCTTTCAACAGGAAAAGAGGAAACCAACTGGAGTAGTTTAAAGATGGATTGAGCTAAATACTGGAATCCTGGAAGAAAAACTGTTAGCAGTAGCAAAGCGTTCAGGATGGGGTCAGAGCTTCACACAACACACAGCCAACAAAATCATAAAACAGTATAATAAGATCAGATTCATGTGATAGAATTTATGAGAATACAAGACAAGACCTAAACCTTGATGAGCACAAAAGTTCTCAGTCCTTTCGAAGTTGGATTGAGTCAATTTGCTAGAAGAATCGGTCTGCGTCTGAGCAAATTTGGTAAATAAATCCCCCAAAACACTTACAGCAGCAACTGCAGGAAAGGTTGTTCTACAAAGTGTTGACTGTTTTTGCAAAACAAGATTAAAACTATGTTATTTTCCCTTTACGCTCCACTTTGTGTTGGTCCAGTAGTTTACAACCTCCCCACTAAAGTACATTGGAGTTCCTGGTTGTAATTGGAATTGAAAAGTTTGAGATTCTTTACTGAATTGTTCTGAGAAAACACCAAATACAATGATTTTGGTCAGTGGATTTAATTAAAGTTGAACGTTTCACCAAACTTCTTCCAACAGTAATAACTGAACACACAGCGAACATAGACCACCACTGAGGTTTATTTCTGAAACAGTGACGAGCCTCTTCACTTCTAGAGCTCCAAACGCGGACTCTAGCGCCCTCTTGTGTCCTAATGCTGCCAATGTAAAAAGAACAGACTAAATCTGTAGGCCTTTAGTCCACTGCAAAGGGCCCAAATGGTCAGATTGAGCCTCACGGAGGGAACAAAATATTCTGATGAGCAATTTGAGGAAACGGGTCTGATGCGTGAGAAAGAAAAGGTCAAAACTGGGGGAAATAAAAGCCTAATCACTTAAGATACTTTTTTTTCTCTATAAGCTAGAATGAAAGATAAAAAAATAATTAGTGAATCTTTGTAAAATTAGACTTTTTTTTTAACAAAAGTCCTTATATAAATCTTATATAATAACACTAATAAGCTTTATATTGTACACATTTTTATAGATCGGCCTATCATGTAATAATGAGATGTTTTATTTAAATATTTAGTTTTTATTTCCAATATAATTGATTCATTATGATTATAACAGTTACAATGAGTCATATATACAACAATTATGTATTATTGCAATTTGTATTATCTATAATAATGCAAATAGTATAATAATCCATCATCTATTTCTCTTATGTTTTATTTCGCCTATTTCATGACTAATAGCCCATTAAAGTCAATGTATTCCA
The DNA here is from genome assembly GCF_000485575.1 of Poecilia formosa. Lineage (NCBI taxonomy): Eukaryota > Metazoa > Chordata > Actinopteri > Cyprinodontiformes > Poeciliidae > Poecilia > Poecilia formosa. The sequence goes on along the minus strand of NW_006799981.1, from coordinate 308,886 downwards.
AGTATTTCCATGCAGCCTAACTAATATTAGAGATTGTCCGCCTGGTCGCTTCTAAGGATTATTAATCCGCAGAGTTATCAGACTGTGTAAATAAAGTTAGACCCTATAAAGCTGCGGAAGGATCTCTTAGCGGGCGGTTCTGATGAGAGCTTAGTTATAAATCAAATCTTTTAATGAATATCTGCGAGACCAAAATGCGGGGAACAGAAAAAAAAGTACGCAGAGGATGGAGGGGTGCAAGGGGACAATGAAGGCCGGCTGTGTAATTAGATTAAGCGACGCGAGGGGAGGGAACTTTCTAATGGGCTCTGAGGCGCCGCCATGAACGCAGCCAGACCCTTTCAGACCATTAACACGGAGCGAAGAGGAGGGAGGGGCCCGGGAGGGGCCCATAACACATCTAATCTGACATGACACCCCTCCTCTATCAGCCTGCCTGTTAACCAGCACGCCCGGAGCGCTCCGGATCTCTAACTGCTAAAACTTGAGCCGTCACTGAGTTTCTGACAACATGTTATTAACATAAGTGCTCAATTATAGGCCTCGTTTCTACTACTGAGCTACCGGGATCAGTATTACTCCTCACTCCTGACAAACTGTGAAGGAAAAAAAAACTGAGGCTAAGTGAATCATTTGAAGAGAGGGGCCAGGTCTTTGCAGAATGAGGCTAAAAAAAAAAATAAATAAATATAAAAAAAAAAGTGCATTTGAAGAATGAACCTCGGGAATGGGGGGGCAAGTTAATGAAACGAAAATGAATGTTTTAAAGGGAAAGAAAGTGTGAGTTTATTGGAGCTCAGTTTTCAGTGAAGGAGACCCTGAGGGGAGTTTCAGCACTTCAGATTTATGAACTGCTGCATGTCCTCAAGCAGCCGTGAGGGACTTTTTTACAGGAAGCGAGAAGGGGGGTGGGGTGGGGGGACAGGGATCAGATTAGGAAAGCATAAAAGGAATCTGGCTTGTTTTGGAAAAAAATCAGCATGTTTAAATAAAATAAAAAAACTCTTAAAAGTCCAGGAAATCTGCAAAAGAAAGTGGAAACTATAGGCTCTCAGTAACATTTATAGATCTTTAGAAATAATCACTTACTTTATTACGACTGCCGATTAAACGCTTTATTTTGAAGATAAAATCAAGATGAGAAAATAACACGCGAATATTTACCTCCACCCAGCTCAGCATTTTGCAGAGTAAAAAGTGTGGAACATAATTTAATTCAGACAAAATGTTTATATATAAACCTTCTGATGAAGGAAATTTGTTATCTTATGCTACTTGCATTGAAATAAAAACAAAACAAAAACATGTGCAAAACGAATTACCATCTTTTTCATTCTGTTTTGGAGCAATAAACCAACTGGTCTGTTTTATTTATGCAGCAAGGTCGATGCTTTTATTTTGGTGTACTTTTCTTTTTCTTCACTTCCAGAAATTGTTTGGTCCATAAAATAAATTAAAGGCAATATTTCACCACATTTCCGTTCTTCTTCCAACTCACCACAAGAGGGCACTAAAGCACTAAAACGTTTTAAACTCGGAAATCTTTAAAACTGATTTTATCCGCTTTTTTATGGCGACTTGGCGGACAATCTGGACCGCGATGAAGGCCTTATTGCACTGGATTCATTTTGTGTTTTTGTGTGTAAATATAAGCAAATAAAGGACATTGATTGTATTAACATGCATAATAAAAATCGATTGACATTTGTTAATTTCTTCCTTCCACTATCCAAGTTATTGTTTTTTACCATGTATTCAGTTCATGCAACGTTGGTTTTCTGTTGCCTCTGTCTTTTACAGCTGGACAATGAAATTCAATAAAACAAAGCAAAACACTGACGACTTGAACTGATGCTCCTTTTATTTCAGCAGCAAACAAAACTAAACTGTAATTCAAGCTGCCGGAGTCCAGCTTGTTGAGGCGTCGCCTGGTTTGGGAACCTCAGGGTCTCGTCTTTGCTTTCTGCAGATGATGTGGCTCTGTTCCCGTCTTCAATACATGACCTTCAGCTCTCACAGCAAAGGTTCACAGGTGTGCGTGAGGCAGGCAGGATGACGGTCATCTCCTCAAAGTCTGAGTCTCAGCAAGAGTCCAAGCGGAGGTTGTCAAATGTCTTGGGCACGTCGGATCTTCATTCGAGGACATTACTGTCTGCCATGGTAAAGAGGAAGAGGAGTTAAACAGTAAAGCTTCTGATTTTCTGACCCATTGACATTCAAACTTACTTTGTAGGACAGCAGGACTGCATTAGGGAAAGGTAAGCTCTTCTGTTTACCGCTCAGAGTCAGATTTAAATATGAATTCTGTCAATATCCAAAATGAAAGGAAGAATAAAGTATGGATAGATTAACCAATGGATGAATGATGATGGACAGATGAATACATTAAGAAATGATGAATGGAGACAATCTGTAGACAATTTGACTAGGAATAAAATCTGAAAATATATACTTTTCTATAATTAAACCAGATCTGGAAAATGTCTAGATCAAATCCCATATTTTTACAGGCAGTCAAATTTTATACTTTCAACCTGCTTTATCATTTTAACTTTCATATCAACATGGTCTAAAGTTGACGGCTGTCCTCTCCATTCACAACACAAGGTGGCAACAGATGCTGTGATTCTGGAGGATAGAAGTTGGATCAAGTTCAAACTGAAATCAGCAAACAAATAAAAAAACCCTGATTAAATACATCTATTTGCACACAGTTTAATAGTGAACTTTTCCACTCTTCTACGTCTCCTTCTACTGTTTCATGAGTCACTGGCATCTTTAAACACTCAGCCTGTAATGGATACCAAGAGAGAGGTTACCTGAGCATTAACAGTTAGGGAAAAACTGAAAGTGAAGGAAAAACTGTAAATCAGAGGAAACGGGCAAGAGGGCTGTAAGTATTTTTAAAACACACAAGAGGCAACACTTTCCTTTACACAGACTAAAATCTGATGGTGGCCTGGTGCAGATCCATTCCTGTCAGCTGCTCTTGAAAATAGGAAAGGCAATAAAACATGGTATTTAGGCAGAGGGGGGAAAATGGATGCTCATCTAAACTTGCAAAGATCTACAGCTGGATAAGTAATTAAAACATTTAAAACAACTAAACAGTTAGTAACTTAGGCTGAGGAAGCAAGATTATCTTTGGAAGCCAACCAATTATTTGTGACTTAAGAAAAAAAAAAAAAAAACATTTTTTGTCCAAACATCACACATGTAAACATATCTCTAAATCCTTTGTTTTGGTCAGGTGGAAACAACATAGTCAGCAAATATTAGTAGTAGGTTTGCCTTAAACAAAGTATAAAAATGTGGAAAAGCAGCTCAAGTCCACTGCCAAGGAGGATCTGTGATGTTGCGGGCCCTGCTTCTCTTCCAAAGGAACTGAAAACAACACTAGTATCATGAAATTTGACATACCAAGATATTTTTAAACACAACAATAAGATATGACCAAATAAACACGGATATAAAATCTACCTTTTTTCTGTCGACAAACCAAAATCCTGAAGAAAATCAGCTGGTTGATCTGAACTGAAGAGGGCAAAAGAGAAAACACGACAATCTGGAGACTGTCAAAGATCCCTCTGTCGGTTCAATCCAATCCTGTAAAAGGTTACAGAAAACTCAATGTGGTCATAATAGCAAAAAAGAATATGCAACAATGTTTTTACAAATCTGCACAAATGTCAACATTCAAAAAAAAAAAAATCTCTGCTGTCTGCTGCTTCTTGAGACACCAGTGATTAAAGAAGGCCAGGCTCTTCTTCCACACAGTCTTTTATTTGTAAATAATAAAAATGAACTCTTGAATATAAAACATACACATCAGTAGAGCCACATCTGTTATACAAACAAGAACTGTTGCAGTGAATACTTTGTCTTTCATCAAGAATCGTGGTTTGGGAACCATGGGCTGTAAACAATCAGTATTCCTGAAGTAATACTGACAAAGGAAAGGGCAGTCGGCCACACCGCCAAGGATGAACATCTGCAAAATATGTCTGCAAAACTAGATTTCTCATCGGTTCAGAAGTCCATTCCAGACCATAGTCAGAAAACAGGGTAGGTGGTGATTTGAGATAATTGGGTCTGCTTCTGTTTTTATTATTATCTCTTTTTTTCCTGCAATCCAGAATAAAGGCCTATTACCGCCCCCTTGTGGCTCAGCGCCGCTCAGCGGCTCAAGCACCAGAAGCAAATTCCTTTCAACAAGACCAGGGAATGTTTGTGTGTCTGCGATGTTTGATTTGTTCGGATCCTCAGTTCAAGCCGCTTGTTCTGATTAGTGTGTGTGTGTAGAGTGTGTGTATGTGTAGTGTGTGTGTGTGTGTGTGTGTGGGCGGAGGAAGTGTGCAGTCAGATACACTCTTTTATATTCATATAGCTATATCTTTATAATTTCTGTCAAACTCATAATGATACTTCATACATATTTAGCTGTTACACACACATTCTATATCTCTGCCTCTAGCCCCGACTGTCTGAAACTAGTTTAGACGCCTACAGGGGCTCAAGAATGCTCAGTACTACAGAACAGCACTGTTGTTCATCGGGTTTGAGGAAAAGAAAAAAAAAGAAAAACTCAACAAAGACGATTTTCCCGGAGACGGTCTCGTGTAAGTATTTCGACCCAGCGCGGTAGGCGTGGCCTGAGTGCAGCTGATCCCGCCCCCCCGAATCCTCGCCGCGCTTCTTATTGGTCCGCTCCTGTCGGGGACGGGGATGGCTTGGCTTTTCTCTGTATTCATATTCAGTACGAGCAAACTGTACAAGAACATGCAACATACAAGCTGGCCTAAAAGTATGTGGAACTAACACACATAGTCTAGTCTTTTTTTATCCATTTTATTTATTTTTTTCTTCTCGGCTTTAGTTTTTTTTTTTTGAGAATTGCTTCGGTTTAGTTTTAGTCTCGTCTTTCAACTTCACAAAAAAAGGTAGAGAACGAAAACGTAAAAAAACAAAACAAAAACAAAACAACAGAACGAACGGAAATGAAAGAAACGCGCATGCAGCTTGTGGCCAGGCCGGGCGGGGCGGGGGGGTTTGGGGCGGGGTGGCGTCCCCCGAGTCATGCTGCTCCCTCCAGCAGGGGGCGGAGTTGGTGGGCAGGGGGGTTAGGAAGGGGGGAGAGTTGGGATGGATTAGTGAAGAAGGCGAGTTCGAGCTTGAGTGACCGTTTTGTTCGGCACCGCTCGCAAAACCAAACGTACAAATATACAGAGGGAGTCTGCACCTAGAGGTACCAATCTGAACTGCAGGTGAAACCCAAACAGGGAAGACGGCTGGAAATTAAAAGGTGATCAATTATCTGGCCAATGTTTTCCCTTAAAGACAGAAAACTTTCTATGATTCTGCCTGAACGAATGAGTCAAGCTTTTCTTCTTGTGCTTCTTTTCATTTTTAACAACATGGATGCGAATGTGCTGCCTCTCCCAAACGATTACCGCTCGGTGTCAAACTGCTGGCCCCTAACGTTAACATCTGCAGAGTCAACAAGCAACCTCTGCAGACAGTTGCATGAAACTCCAACAGTTTGCTTCTCTTAAGACGGAAGATAAAGCTGTGCTCTGATTGGCTGCGGAGCACCACCTCGGCAGGGCGCTCCTGCAGAGACCGCACGTGAAATCAGGGAGAAACAAAGGAAAAGATGAGGTCGGACAGAAAGCTCCACAGCTGCAGCTCAGAGAAGAAAACAAAGAAGGCAAAGACGCTGAAAACAAAAGATGGAAGAAGGAGGAGGAAGAGGGAAGGTGTGAGACGTGATTGTCAGACTCCAGCTAAGCATTTGATTGGCTAGTTCTGTCTCTCCCTCTCTCGTTTCTCTCTCTTGTTCCCTGGCTCTCCGTCTGGTTTCTCGTTGATTCCCCCGAGGGCGTCTCCTCCTCGGTGGCGTACTCGGGCTGCGTCTGCGCCCTCTGCTCAGGCGTGGTCCAGCAGCTGTGGTCCATTCTCTGATTGTGTCAGGGCTGTTTTGGGGTGAGCGTTCGCCACTCGGTCACTAGGACCGAACGCCGGGCGGTGGTCCTGAGTCCAGCGACGTCTGAGACGCCAGCCGCGTGAGCGGAGCTAATGTAGGGTCCACCAGTGAGGACGGTGGAAACAGTTTGTACCAGCCAATCACCGTGCTTGAGAGGTCCAGCTCCTCCAGCAGGATCTGTGCTACACCCATGAAACATTTGTGGTCCAATCGTCCGTAGTCACCCCACACTATCACCTAAACAGAGAGCAGCAACGTCAGAAAAAGCTGAGGACACACATGCACACACACACACACATTAAAACACACAGATTGAAAGAATCAGCCCCTTGTCGGGTAAAACCAGAGTCCAGAATGTTGCTAAGAACTGTGTTTACATTACAAATGTCAGCAAAACTTTGTCAATATTCCACTGATGCCAAATAAACATAATTTTCCATTTGCAGTGTTTCCATTTAATAAGAAACTCAATTAAAATCACACGTGAATAAGTTTATGTGATTCAGTCATTAAAAAACATGCTGGGCTATCATCTTCCTACCACTTCCTGTTGTCTTCCTCATCTTTTCTACCAGTAATAATTGTTGATCACATGACTTGCATGATGTGAAAAAGTATTTCCGTTGCAGTTTTGCAAAATACATTAATATCAATACTGCCAGAAAAAACACACTAAAAAAAACATTTTTACAGAAAAACGTGTTGTTTTTTTTTTAAATGGTCGAGTTTCCATTAAGCAAATTTATTCTTTCTTTATTCTATTTTAAGGTCAATGGAAACACAGCTAGTCTAAAGCCAATAAATCACCAACTTATAAGAATATGTCACCACACAATAAACATACAGTTTTTATTGAAACTTTATGAGAGAAAGCAACTCAAAGTGTAAAAATGTTTGAGGGCTGAGAATCCTTTTGTAAAGCATTGGCCTCTGCAGTAAAAGTGCAAAATGCATCGCTGGCATTAAATTATTTAAAAGAAAAATCAATTTTTACAGTAAAGAATCAGTTAGATTGAAGAAAAATGAAGGCAGCTTTGGAGATTCTTGAAGTAAATCTATGACAACGTCCACGGCAGCATGTTGGACGTGCCGATCGTTACCTGAAGCACTTTGCCCTGAGGACTTTCTTCAAAGAGCAAGTGCTGCTGGTAGAGCGGCTCCAGGGTCTTGCGTGCAATCTTGGTTTTCTTTTTGGCTTTACATGTTCCGTTTTCCAGCAGGTAGACCTTGACGTAAGGAGCTGTGGGCAGAATGAAACAAGAAAAAATAAAAAGAAGTCAGAAGGGAGAAAAGCTGCATTACACTGAATTTGAGAGTCATTGTTACCTGGGAGGGATTTGGAGCCTGGTTTAGAGGTCAGGCCTCGCGCCCTGATCACCTCGACCTCCAGCTGACCTTTCTTATCCATCAACCCGATCTGAACATCACCTGTTGAAGAGAGCCAGACACAGACAAACGCTTCCAAAAACTGTTTATGAAGTCATGTCACTAAGACTCCCTTGGTGACCCTCTCGCTGCAGTCGGACCCGTGGCTCACCCATTGCAGGCGTTGCCAGCGTTTGGCGGCCAACCAGCTGACCGGGACCCAATCCGTCCAGGAAGTCGCTGAACTGGCTGTCGGCTCCCAATCGCATCCCTGAGAAGATCAAACTGAAACATGCAAACAGGATTTATCCACCAGGTCCAACTGTCAAACACGACACTTTAATGATTCAAATTCAACGTTTACTACAAGTTTATGGGAGAGTTTTATACAACAGTCAGGATTTAAACATGGAACCTGAGAAGCAAAGAAGAAAGGACACAAGGATAAAAAGGAGGTAGGACAACAGGAAAGAAGGGATTGAAACAGGGAAAGAATAAAGGAAGAATGCATAAAGGAAATGAGGATAGAGGGACGGTCAGTGAAGAGAGAAAAGGCAAGAAAGGAAAAATACAAAACATAAAGACATAAGAACACATGGGAGGATGGAAGAGAAGGGAGGAAAATAGAAGAAAAGAAAGAACAAAGAAAATAATGAAATAAGGAAGGAAATGTGATGAAAAGATGAACAGAAGGAAGAAAGGAAGGATCAACAAAAGGAAAGATACAGAATCTAGAAAAGGGGCGGCGTTTAAAGTCCAGAGCAAAATCATTTCCTGATTAATAATTTATTCTCCAGACTAATACTGAAATCAAATGTATTTTTTTTTTCCAGGTTTTGTCATAAAAGTCAGAAAAAGTTCAGAAATTTACATCAGAATTTTCAAAAACTGAAATAAAATGTCAAACTTTTCCAGATTGTGAAAACGCTGTGAGGAGGAAGACAAGTGCCTCACTTCACACCTGCCAGTTTGTGGACACTAAACTGTCAACAAACTGGCGTAGAAACGTAGAAAATGTTGCTACTTTTTGTGCGTGTGTGTGTGTGTGTGTGTGTGTGTGTGTACGTACTTCCCCTCAGAGCTGTAGCTGTTCATGCTGCCATCAGTGGACTCCCTGCTGGCCTGGCGGTTCATGGCTGATCCTCCTCGGGGAAACTCCACCGCCATCCCCGTCTCCACGCTCCTCTGGATGGTGCTGCTGCCCGCCTTGCTGACCTTCTTCCCCGTCGGCGCCTCTGTGGCAAACACAGAGAGACGCTGTTAATCCAGGAGCGTCTTTACACCGAGACTCGCATCAGTTATCAGGCCTCTGGCCGCATCCGGCCAACACCAAAAAACACCAAACCAAACCTGTGTTTCCACCCAGCAGAAACCCAACAGAGGTTTAGTCATTAGTCTTTTTCTTATGACTTTATTGCAGAAATGCATTTGAAAAAGCCTGATAACTTGAGGCTGAGCTTATCTTCAGGCAGACCGGCCCATGCAAAAAGATTCCCCCTGGTGACCTCACCAACAACTCAACAAATATTTTAAAAAAATTAAATAAAATCATCAACACAGAAAGAGACTTTGAATCATTTCCCTTCTTCTCTTTTGTTAATTTTATTGATGAGGTCACTGAATGGAGATTTAAAAACGAAAAAACTAAAACAGGAGCTCAATCATTCCAGATGAATGCTTAGCAGGAATAAAAAAAAATAATAAAGGGGTGGAAAAAATAAAAACTGTTGGGGAAAAATAAGTCCATTTTAAAAAGGCTGTTTTCAAATCTCTACGATTTAGTTGGTATTTCAATCCAAAAACATCAGATTGAGTTGACTCAGGTTTAACTCTTGTACAGAACCTTGCAAAGGTATTTGCACCCTGCGACCTTTGTCATTTCTTTTCATTAAAACCTCAAACAGTAATGAATGCTGTTGGGTTTTTATGTGGTAGACGAAAACACAGTCCAAGACAAATGATCCATCTATTTTCTATACCTACTTATTGATACTGGGTCAATGAGAGAGAGGTGGGATGCACCCTGGACAAAAGCTTTTAAAAAGTAAATCCTTGCAAAATTTTAAATTTCACTTTACATTTTTGTGCTATTTGTGTTTTGTCTGCCACATGAAATCTCAAACAGAAATGTAGTCATGACAAAAGATGAGAAAGATCAACGCGTGTGAATACTTTTAAAAGACAGTGGAGGACAGAACGGAGATGCGAGAGGAGGGTGGGGTAAGGAAGCGTGCCAGAGACAGAGTCCAGGAAGTCCTTTCTAACTACATATCAGCTTCTGCAAGTGCTCAATCTTTCCATGACTACCTTTGTTTACACATGTTTCTGTGAGGTTAATAATAATAAGTCAATAACTTATAGCCTCCACACTTAAAAAACACAAAATCTTAGTAATTGTGGTGTGGTTTCCAGTGCAAACATCTTAATAAACTTGAAAAAAGACAAAACTAACTTAAAAGTAACTCTTTAGCTACATATAGAGGCTTGTTTTAGGTCAATAACTCCTTAATATCAATCAAGAAGTACTTGCTCTAATTGGCAGATTACTTCAGTCATAAGACATTTTGCTCATGTATATTTTGCTAAAACGTTACTTGCAAGTTAATTTTGTCTTATTTCAAGTGTACTAAGATATTTGCACTAAAAACTAGATCTAAGCTACTTGGTAAGATTTTGCGTTTTTGCAGTGCATTACCAGGAAGTCTCAGGAAAACTGCTTTTATTTCAATTTCTGCATATCCATTGCATGCACCATGGCAGCATGCCGTATTTATGATGACCTTATAAACTCCAAGTTCCCGTAAACATCATCCCATCTGAGCTTCTACTTCTACTCAACTACTTCTAAACTTCTTGTGGTTGGACTTCCTTCCTTTTGCTTTACCTTTCTGTCTGTCCGCCGCCTTACCCGCCGCCTCTGAAATAACACAGAACAACAACAAGAGCAATAAACAACACTTCCACAGTTATTTTTTTAATGCGTCCTCATGATTTGGTGACCACTCTCATCAACCTTTAATTCACAGAAAACAATGCTTTAAAGACAGGAGAATAACTTTAAAGTTAGAAAGTTATTTTTAAAACCTTTTGTTAACCTGGAGCTGTGTCATTTTGTGAAGTCTGGTTGGTTGCTTGGAAACCAATTATGTCCACTGGTGTAAAACTAGATTGCTTCTCTAGCTACAGAATCAGGTCAAATTTTACTTTTATTCATTATAGGCATTAATGTAATATTCATTTTTAGTTTTTAGTGATTTATTGTACAACTAATTCAAGAATTGGTAGTGCAAGTTTCAATTTGCTTTAGATTTAGATCAAAATTAAACATACAGACTCAAATATACATCTATCCTCCTTCTATGTTTCATGTTCCTTTAAAAGTTGTCCTTCACACAGACATTCGTAACCTAATAACTTCTACTGACTACAGTTGTAGTAAAGAAAACCTCCGTAGCTCGTACAAATCAACGATTGTCCTTAGATCTTTACCAAGTTCTTCAAACGATCCCATTGTCCTGCAGCTGCACTCAATCCTGATCACTAAACAGAAGTTCATCATCCTTGGCAAGTTAAATTAAAACGAGTAGATGAAAACTGGAGATAACCGTCATTTCCATCTCCTGATTTGTTTTCCGTCTCACCTGTCGGGCTGAGCTGTGAAGTACTCCGGCTCCGTCTCGACGGCAGGATGGCGACGACCCGTTGGCTCAGACTGGAGCGCCGTTTCTTGATCCCGCTGCCCAGACTCCCGAGGGCCGTGTCCGACTGGCTGCCGTCGGCGTGCTCCATGCCGTAGATCTCGCCGCTCACGCTGGTGCTCTTCAGCATGTGGCGGCCCGACGCACGAATAGCTCGACTGGTGGGCGACATTTCAGAAACAGTCAGGGTTTGACCAGCTAAATTCTGCTAAATTTGAAGATAAAAACAATACAAATGAACTGAAAATGACAGTTTCAATTCACTATTATACAATATCATTTATTACTCTTATTGATAATATCTTGTGATGATAATTTACATTCTGCAGCAGGGAGAACGTAAATAAAATCTAGCAAAATGTTTTGAAATGTCTCTCTAACACACAACCAATACAATCCGACAGAGAACGAAACACTAATTAAAAAAAAAGAAAATCATCAGTGACACAGATCAATAAGCCATTGAGCCACAAGGAATAATGAATATTCATTACAGTAAAACAATTAAAACAAATAGTGTTAAGGTAAAGTACGTTCCTGCTCAAATTAAAAGCTTAAACAAATATACAAAGAAAGTTTTAAAAAAAACACTCTAGAAAATGTTTTTTCTAAGTTTTCTGACATTTAGCAAATAGAAATAATTGTGGTAACTGAATCAGACCTAAAATAAGAAAAGTTTAGTCTGAATTAACTCCAGACAGAAAGAAAAAAATGTGTCTTTTCATTGGCTGTACGAAAATATTTGGTGAGCTATAAATAAAACTTTGCAAATTTAGGTTTTTAATCAAATATTACATTGCACTTTATTACAAAGGACTTTATACAGAAATCAATCATTTTATAAACTGTGAAAACACCTGATTGAAATTAAAGGATTAAAGTCAAGTCAAACTTTATTTTTATAGCACATTTACAACAGCCTCAGCTGACCAGAGTGCTTCACAACACACACAAAAAAATGATAAAAATGAAAAACACCAAAAACTAATAATATGATTAAAACATATTCTACATTTTCTCTTTAATTAGTGTTGAACAGATGAGAATAGATGTGTTTTCAGTCTGGACTTAAACTGACTGAGGAAGCTTAAACAGGAGACTGTTCCTCAGTCTGGGTGGATTTCAAGCACCTGTTCAAACCCTGGTTAGTGCTTTATTGATGGCCAGGTGTGCCGGTGTGTGCATGCGTACCTGAAACGTCCCCGGGGTCTCTCTGACTGGATGGACATGTAGCTGGTGCTACTGATGCGAGAGGCACTGCTGGTTCGAGAGATGGCTGACACGTCACTGACATCACTGTCTGAGGACTTATGGGATACATTTTCACTGCTCCTCCTCTGGTCCTTGTAGAGCTGCAGGATGAGGAGACAAATAAATATTCCAAACTTCGGGTTAATTAGGAAACCCAGTTAGGTACAAGGGGAAAAGTGATGCTAAGTTGTGGTAATTCTGATCTGAGAAGCTGACTGACGTAAAGACAAGATTTAGTTGAAAAATGCTCTTTCAGTTTGATACAAGTATTTAAATTAGGATGGAAACCCTTCCTCTAAACTCAGTAGAGACCAGCTGTGCTGTTGTAAAAACTAAACCTTTAATCAGATGAGACAATATTAGATTTTTTTTAATGGCAGGGGTGTTCAAAGTGCAACCAAGGGGCCATTTGCAAAATTATTTTGAGAAGCAATCAACCCCAATTCAAGAAGGAAATTAATTTGTTTTTTTCAACTCAGGTGGTTACTGCACATAAACGGAAATAAATATTTATAAGGTGCAGTTTTCACTGGTCTTTCAAAAAAAAAAAAGATGAACCTTTTATGAACCAGGTTTTGTTTTCTTTTTTACTTCAAATTTTCTTTGGCGGTAAGAAGGATTATATTTCTTAAACTTGGCTTAAAAACAAGAAATAGCTAATAGTTATTTGTGACAAAAAGTTTGGACACAACAAATTTAAGGTAAAACATAAGGCTGATTATCAACATAAACTAACATAATTTAAAGTAGCCACCAGGCCTGCCACATTCAGAGGAATCTCTGCATGAACATTTAACCTACAGCCAATTTTCACTTTGACAATAGCAGCCATTTTTAATATAGCAGCCATGAAAGTATCTTATTCTGTACACAACATTTTGACAGAATACATCTATGGAGATGCTACTTCCATTTACACTTGTGCTATTTTACACTGAGCGTCAGGCCAAACAGAATTCTGGCAGCAGTGGCACCCCATAGAACATACAGGGAATGACAGAAGTCAATTTGCAATTAAAATGAATGAGTCTACCGACAGCGGCTTGGATTGTGCTTCACAATGTAAGAAAATCTGACCTGGGCTGCAAACAGAAGCATTTAAACCTTTTCCCATTTTACACAAACCAGCACATCCCCATTGACTCCTTTGCCATACAGCTACCGTTTAGGATCTCAGGATGCTAGCTGTGTGGAATAAGAGAATATCTGAACAGCGACAGTGAAGCGCAACAAAAATAGAAACTACTGACCTCTCGTTTGTTCTTGAGGGCTCGGTCCAGGTCCTGTTGGCTGGAGGTGGTGGCAGATGAAACCCGGTTAGAATGAACCCTCATCTGGAGCTGACGAACACGCTCCTCTGCTACCAGGGCTGCATGGGCAGAAAACACAAAAAAAAATTCTATTGAACTATACAGTTCAACGTTATCTTTTTCTTTCACTTCTTAACCTTTTGAAAAACATTATAAAATTATGATACATTTTTAGGAAGAAATGTAAAGTTTAAATGCAAGCATTGAGATAAAACTAAATATGGGTGAAATCTGTGTTTCTGCAGCACTCTGAGCCTTTTTTTCTGAGTCACCCTTTTGAAATGTCGCAGCAGTTACACTTCAAGCAAACAGAAAGATGATCTGAAGAAATACCATTTACCTCAGAGTTTGTTACACATTGAGAGCAACAAACATTTTGGATTGCTTGCTTTGATATTGAAAAATAATGCATTACAGTTCACAATCACAGACGTTTTGAAATGTTCAGCGGCTCTGTACTGTTTAGGTCTATGTGGACTAGTATTTTTTTTCTGAACCTGTCTTGCTTTAATGTTATTCAATGAAATGTCTTTAAAATGCTACCATTAGAGATATGAGGCACCTAAAGAAAAACAGAGCACAAATGCACAGCAAAGAAGCTGCAAGATTTGTCTTGTTTTGTTTAAAACTCAGCATTTTTTTGGAGGAGTGACGTTGACATTGCAGGAGTATTGATAATCCTTGAACTTTTCCAAACGTTTCCATCTTTGTGGAAAGTATTTAAGGCATAGCATCCCACATGAGTGGATATTTGCAAAAAAAGATGAAGCTTTTTACCGGACAGAAAACTAAAACTGAGCAAACTACACCAATGGTTTTCTTGGTCAAACTAAGAGATATTGCAGCGCGTCTTTTCTCATACCTTGTTCTACAGAGCTGCTCTGGGGTGGAAGCTGTGGGAGCTGCCTCACTCTCCGTGCCGCCGCCGCCGCCGAGGAAAGAGACGCACCACCGTGCAAATGGCCCCTAACATAAAGCCACACGAGAGTCACAGCAGATAGGGAGACAAAGGAAGAGCAGAAGAATGAATACAGGCTGGGGTGATAAAAAGGAGGGAAAGTTGTAGAAAAGTTGTGCAGTCTGGGCAGATGTGTAGCAGAACAGTTCAATCAGCAGAAAACTAGATAAAAATCCCAACAAATCGGCTGCAGGTAGTAGATAAAAAAAACAAAAAAACAAGAAAAACACACATTTATCAACAGCATCATCTTCACAATGGAAAAGGTGAAGCTTGTTCACGGGTTGGGGGGAGAAACAACACCAAAACATTTACAAAACCAGACACACAAACAAGAATGTCCACAAAAAGACAGAAAAACAACAGCAGCAGCATCCAGCCCCTCGTTGGGAAATTTCAGGCCAGGTCTCTGTCAGATAACACCGTCTCCGCTCACAGCAGGCCAGCCGGGCCTCGAGAGCCTTGCAGCGTGGCGGCGGCCAGCGCTGTGGCTCAAACTCTGCGGTCAATCAGTGGTGCACAATCACACAAATGCCATACAAACCCTGCAATCTTTAAGCAGCAGCATGCAAAACAAGAATGGAATGGAGAAAAAGAAGAAGAAAAAATAATGATGCTTAAAAATGTTGAATGAGATCGTATGTAAACTGTTGCAGTGAGGTTCAACAACAATAGCCACACAGTGACACACACAGTACTTAGGAGAGTTTACATTAAAAAGTCTAAGTCTCCTAAAATTACACTTCAATCCGTGAGGTTTTGTGGGAATGCTGTGAATGAGCAATAAAAGGTTTTGTTGAAATGACAAAAACAGGTGAATAAAAGGTTACATTTTAAACATGCTACATTTGACACCATAATTTTCCTCAACTTAAATATTCTGACCCCATAGACAATCTTTTTGCTTTTTTTTTTTTTCCATCTAACATCAGTCTTATACTCCACGCTTTTTACAGAACGTTCAAAAACTTTGGCTACTTTTTCACCAAATTTCCGTCTGCTGCCAGAAAAACATTTTAACTTTGATCTCCAACTGATTCAGGCATGAACAAATAAATCATTGGTGAATTTCCACATAACGACAAAAGGATTCAAATCTCAAATAGTTTCGAAGAGTATTCTCGAACAGAAGCTAAAATGCCTTGTTGCTGAAATGTGTTGTACAAATAAACTTGATTGACCAAATACATGACACAGAAATGTTTTAGATTTCTATATAGTGTCGCATGTTGTATTTTACTTTAATTGCCCATAAATGACAAAGACAGCAGACGTCTAGAGGAAAACTTTGACTGGGCCAACCTTCAGCTGCCCATTACATGGCTTCATATTTGCCTCAAATACTCTTGTATGACTCTGTGCATTACAACTTAACATCTCTACTTAGGTCTCATCTACAAAGACCCTTATTGCAGAAGTTATCTGGCTCATTCTGATGCAACTTTGCAAACCTAAGCTGTGCTGCCATATTCTCTTTAAAGAAAAAGGTTTTCTCCATCAGCTCTTCCAAGAAAGTCAGACATGTTCAGTTGATTTAATTTGAAGCTTTTACTTTTTTCTCTGCACTACACAGTCTAAACGTGACGTAAATATGCTGGGATGTCCACTTGGCAGCTTTCTTAGATATTTTTCCACATTTTTATTTATACTTTGGGATCAACAAAGTATCTTTGAATGTGAATAATCTTGGAAACAGCTTCTAAAACGCTACAAGCTCGTCCAGCAGAAGTGAGTGATGCAAGTCAGTAACTCGATGCAATCTGCTGGATTTCCTTAGAAAACTTTTCAACCAACTTCAATAATGAACTTCACTGTTTAACAACTAGGACAATGAAAATTGGCATTGAAGTGAATAAACTGAAATGATTTACCAGTTTAATAAACCAGCAGTACGGGCCTGACATCTGAACTGATGCAGGTCGCCACTTCTGCTCAGAAAAGACAGAAACTGTCCCAGCAACCTTCAGAAGTTGCTTGTTTCAAACTGGTGGTGCTGTTGGAGGGGAGAGCTCGTCCCGTCTCTGAGCATTTCTGACATGTGCTGAGTCCACAGTACATGTCTTACCTGCCGCTGTCAGACCGCTTCCTGCCAAGAGTCTGACATTCAGGGGCTTCCAGGGTCCGAGGCTGCCTGGGGAATGGCCGACGAGCAAAGGAAACGACACAAAAAAGAATAAAAACATGAACGGACGGATGTGTGGATGGGAGAAAGATTTAGAGATCTGTTCAGCCTGAAGCCGAGACATGTTGTGATGGATTGTGTGTTGGAAAGAATAAAGTTGTCACATAATCATGTTTCATCTGAGCTCATGTGCGTGCGTGCTCACCGGTGTGAGTACCTCTTCTTTGTACTGAGCTGAATGAAAGTCTCTTGAGAGGGAAGTAGCATCCATATTCTCCATTCATGACCATGAAGACAAGGATGATGTACGTGGCACCACACACAAAAACACAACCACACTTATGACATGAATTATGGATGTCACATCATCTCTAAGCACAAGGGCTTGGAAAAAAACTAAACAAAAAGAAGGAAAAAATAAAAAACACAGCAACATTCTCAAAGATGGAGAGGAGCAGACGAGAACACAGAAGCTGCAAATTCCCAGAACTGAAAAAGTGGACTGTGGGAAGCAAACGCAGCGGGAAAAGCGCACACCACAACCAGCTCCGACGACGCCAAGATAAAAGCGGCACGGAAAGTCGCGAAGCAAAGAGAGAAAGTCAAAAGAAAACTAAAAACAATAATCACAACCAAAGGCTTCTGCTGCTTCTACTCATCCAACAACAAACTGAAGAACAACACCGGCACATTAGTCTGCACAAACATCCCTTCACAAATTATGAGGAGCACTTTCTAACTGAAATAAAGATTAGCGCTCATCTGGGAAGGCACAACGAGTTCGGCATTATGTTGCAAGTTCATACAGACTGCGCTGAGCTCGGCTATCACCTCACAGTCTACAGGAGTTCAAAAGTATAAAGAGTAGCTTGCAAATTTATCTTGTATCTGTCTTCTTCATCAATGGAAGAAGATGCAAATTAGATCTGGAGCTTACTTATCAATTTTCAGAATGAATTGTATCAAGTTATTGTGGACTAAATGTCGTGGCATCATCTGTCTTTTCGTCAGAGTGACTGTTGGATGGTTCAGGAACTGCCTGACGACACAACCCTCCACTCGTGATGCCACCACTTTGCCCACCGTTATCTAACTGTGCCAGACCCTTGCCAATTCAACTGTGTAAAATATCACATCCAAATCAGATCATTCATTCTAAGTGATTAACATTTTTTTTCCATTTAAGATAACGAACTGATTTGGGCAAAAAAAAGCATTAGATTATGTTTCCAAACAAATATTCACCCCAAAGACTGTGTGTAATTCCTAACAATGTGCAGCTGATTAATTGCTGCTGCATTGTACTTTATGTATGGGATACAAGATAAAGTCACTCGCTACACGTTTATCAGAAAATACAAATTCAGGAAAACGTCTGCAGAGGTTTACTACACGCTATTCACAGAGATATCAGCTCTTAGCAAGAGGACTGGAGCGAACATCATGTAGAGCTTGACATCTGCCTGAACCCACTAAGGCCAACTGAACCAAAGAGAGCTACATCAGCTTTTAGCAAAAACAAATTGCTTTTAAAAACATTTAAAAGAAAAAAAGAAACAAAGTTATAGTTCTGAGAAAAGGAAGGTAAAACCAATATTGTTACCCCTTTAATGAAATTAAACAGAAAACCTTTTTGATCATT
Source organism: Poecilia formosa (assembly GCF_000485575.1). Lineage (NCBI taxonomy): Eukaryota > Metazoa > Chordata > Actinopteri > Cyprinodontiformes > Poeciliidae > Poecilia > Poecilia formosa. The sequence continues at coordinate 290,557 of NW_006799981.1, read as the reverse complement.
TGGGTCATTCTGGCATCAGATTTTAAGGCACAAGTCAAGCTCCGAAAGGAAGGAGAGGAGCGTCCACAAGAGGCTACCTGTCGTCTTCAGGGGAAGCATGTTGGATAAGAATCCTGGGACTCGCTGGACGTCTTCGAGGCAGGGATTGGGAGAAAGATTTTCTACATATACACATACAAAATATGTCATACAACATCAGAGTGCAAAGCTATTCTATCATCAATTAAAAAAAAAAATCTTGATTTGTGACATGGCGCCAACAGGTTTGAGACTCAATGCAACCAGCAGAACAAATAGGCCAAGAATTCACAGGGTTTTTTTTGGGGGGGCGGGGGGTTCATCACCTGAAGGTTTTTGAATACTGCAGAAAATACTTATCAAAACATTCAAGACACTTTAAAAATGAAGACAAAATGAACGTTAAATGTTAGTGCTCCATGGGAAGCATGAAAACAGTGAAGGATAGTGAGCCACAAGTCTTTTAATGGCATCTGAAATGCAAGCAATGTGTGACAAAGTGAGATAAAACCAACCTTATATTCTCGACAAAGTATGATAATGTTAGGAAAGGGTATGTTGACATTAGGAGGGAATGAAGCTCAGCTAACAGCATGTCAACCAACTCAGAACAAGACTGCATTGTGAACCTGGTTTCTATGTAGTTTTTAAAACAGGTGGAGGGTCATGTAGCTGTAGCTACTAGTTATTTCATATCTATCAACATCACTAGCAGCTCAGAAAACGGTTATGTAGTTTAACAGTTTTGAACCAAGCCAACCACTGAATTGTATTTCTAAAGGTTACAGCAATGGGAAAAATAAAGAAAACCCCATGAATCAAAAGCTTGTGCAAATACATTTAGCACCAGTACCTTCAAGTGGTCACGGTCTTGATGTCTCTTTCTTCTTTGTCACTTTGCTTCAGTATGTTGAGATTAGTCTTATTCTCCCCAAATCTCTTAAGGCCTGATTGACCGTAGCATGTCAATCAGGTGAAGCAATGAACGCTGATCAACTTAATTATTCTGTGTTATAGATATGCTGTTGTGTTTAGGGATCCTTGTCCTGTTAATGACCGAAGTTTGGGCCAAACTACTGGACATATTTGTCTCTGTAATACTCTGGTATACATAACAGAAATATTATTGTTGTACACCAAGCCTGTATTACCGTCCTTCCTCTACCAGGCTTGAGAGTTGGTATGAGGTGTTCGTGGTGATTCGAGGTAGATTTTTCCAAACATGCATTATGGGTAAGCATACAAAGTTCAATGACATTGTTCCAGAAGTTCTGTGGATCATTCAGATGCAACCTTGCAAACTTAAACATGCTCCACATTTTTTTATTTCTTAAAATAGTCACACTTGTTCAGTGTGTTACTGTCCTGTCAACTCTTTACATCCAAGTAAGGCCTGTAGAGTGTGAGATTGAGCTCTTAGTCTTTTTGTAGCCATTACTGGAACAACAGCAGCTGCGCTGGAATGAGTTCATCCTGTAATCGGAGTTCATCCAGTAATCAGTTTCCAGTTCGGACCCCGACTACATCTGCCTCCGTCACTGTGTCCTTGGGTAAGCCACTTCACCTGCTTTGCCTGCTGGTGGTGGTCAGAGGGTCCGGTGGCGCTGGTGCACGGCAGCTTTGCCTCTGCCAGACTATCATAAGGCTTACCACCATTAGCGTGTGAACGTGTGGATGAATGGGTGAATGACAATGTAGTGCTGAATGCTTTGGGGTTCCCTGGGCTAGATGCAGCGCTGAACAAGTACAGGCCTTTTAGCATTATTCTGAGCATTAAACCATCTACACTTGAAGAGAATTTGCTCGAGTATTGGTTCCTGAGAAAACAGGCAATGATCTTCAATGTTTCCCCCTCCCGTATAATCCTCTTGATGTGATAAGACATCAGATTATCACATAAAGATTGATGGGCAGCAACAGCTGAATCTCTCGTCATCTTGGCATTGTGGTAACACACCTGTATGCTCCAGACCACCCTGTTTTTACAGAGTAATGTAATAATACATTATTGAAGCTAATTTGAATGGCAGATCAGATGTTTTTTTATATTGAAACTATATGGAAGCAACAAGGATATCCAAAGTTTTCCCATTGCTGTACTCTCTACAACTTAGTATGCAACTTCAAGAATTGAGTCAATGTGCAAGAACTGCAAGAGAAATACAGAGGTGCCGAAAAAGTCAGGTAAGTGATAAAGGGGAAAATCTACTAATGTGTAGGATTTACAGCGAGGAGGGGACTACAAAAAACAGGAGAAACTAAAGGGTACTACAAGGATGGGGTGGGAGCAGAGGCTGGTACCTTTCAGTCTCTGGTGAGGGGGCATGATTGTCTGGAGTGAGACAGTTGGCGCTAGCACTCTTAACCCTGTCCAGAGATGGCTGAAGATCACTAGATGCACCACAGCAAAACATGTCATCCAATGGAAGAAGAGAAGGAGAAAGGAAGAGGATACGAAAGGACAGGACAGAAACAAACAGAAAGAGAAACAATGGACAAACAGAAAAAGGTTTTTCAAAGAAAGTTTGGTTACATTCCAAAATGTTAAAGCTAAAGCATGACTAGAAGGGATAAGGATGGGAGCGTGCCTAAAATCTGATGAAGTAAAGCTGATGTTGTGGTAATTATTACGTTTGTGTCTTACCAAATTTTTAACGAAGCTCAAGATGGAGCACCAAATTGCTCAGACCACCTTTGTTTTTACTGCAGCTCAGCTTTTGTCATGCATGAAGCAAAAAACTAGATACAAAACATGCAAACTATTCTACTGTACCAAGGTGGCTGTGGAGATACTCACGCCAAAGTTTATACACAGCCTTCTGGCTCCTCCTACTCTGGGTAGGTAGGAGTTGCCCATTTTACAAAGATGCACAAATGCCATGAGGTGCAAGGATATGAGGCAGTTTCAGTGAAGCCATCAGATAAACAGCTACTCACCAAGTCTACAAATTAAGTTTAACTGGAACCGCGAGTCAGAATGGTCTTACAAGCTTTTTAAGAAAACGTCTAATACAAACTTTGGCCAATTCACCAGATTTCAGGGTTGGCCATTTGAGATTTTTACAGTTACTTTGTAAATATCTATTCAACTCACTATTCCACATAAAGTTGGGACAAGCCAAGATTTTCTATGATCCTGACATTTGCATATTCTAGTCCAAGCTAGTACAGTAATCTGTATTTTACAGAAAATGCATTCAAAGGGAAAAACTAAGTATACCAAATAACTCAGGCGCTTGTAAAAACACTTAGTAACAATAAATAACTGTTCTCTACATTGTTTTACCAGCTTCTGATGCTGTTGTGGAGGATTTTTTGCTTTATAGCTAAATGAGGTTTGTGAATTATCTGACGTTAACTTGGTAAGACGCCACCTAGACACATGGGAAATCAGAAATTATCATTATTTATTGGTCTTGTTCATTTAAAGTACAGTAAACCAGCACCTGATTGACCTACCTGTGAGTCTGTTACAAGATACCATTGAACAAAAGCATCACCTCAAATTAATAAGTTACTGACTCTAACAGATTTTCTAATGTGAGCATGCATGCAACAGATTAAAATATGCAATGGAGAGACAGCTGACAGGTGAAACATCCATTAAAAAATGTTTCACATTGCATATTTTGACACAGCTGATGCAAAAAAAAGTTTTACAACAAGGAAAGTATTCTACAAGTAAAAGTCTTTGAGTATTTCTGTTGGGCCTATTGATATAAAAATTCACACCAGATGTCTGTAGCAACGCAAGTAGCAAATATATAGATAGAAATAAAAACCAACTAGCCCATTGAGTAAGCTATGTTTGTTTATTTTCTTTCTCTAATACCACTTTCCTTGGCTTTGTGTTTAGGTTTCTAAATACTGACAGATTTAAGATACTTTCCTCGACTTTCAAGCCTGTCTAGTTTCATTTTATAACACAAACAGTATTTGTTTTTATCTCTTTGTATTGAGAAAAATAACTAAGTTCCCACAGATATCTGGAGTAAATATCAGGTGAAATCAGTGAAAAAAAATGTTTATGTGCGCAAGACTTATTTTCCCCAAAGCAAGGTATCTCAGAAATAAGGCATTTCTGTACATGCTGTAAAATACCCAGCATGTCTCTAAAAATGAAGAAAAATCACTGGCAAAGTAGGCGTAAGCAAATCAAAAGCAGCACACATGTCTGAACCTGTCAGACACGCATCTCCATCAAACACATCTGTGTATGAATAAAGTCTTTAAGCTTCCTCGTACAACTTCAGGAAAAAACACAGATGAGTTCTCAAGAAATAAACTTACCTTTCTGTCTTTATGCTCAGAAACTAATATAAGATCACAGCAGAGTATCTATCAGGCAACAACGTTTTTGTTGATTAAACAGGGAATTGAATGCAAGACAAGATGTCTAATCTGGTCCAGTAATCACCCCATGCTTCACCCTTAATGTGGTCTTTGAACAGCAATACAATCAAAAAGCTTTGGTGCCCTCTTGTGGACTTGCAGCAGAAGAACAGCTGAACATCCCGGGGATTCCCTCTAATAATTATGGGTCTGGCTGTGCGTTTTTTATAAGTAGACTCCATTAGTATATTTTCATAGATCTGACTTAAATTGGGCATTTACTCAGACATAAACACTGATATATATAACAGACAGACCAATTCTAAGCAAGCATTATTTATCTGTGTGTCAAAATGTTATTGCTAGGAAAATATGTGCAAATAGGCTTTTTTTTTTTTTTTGCAAACATATCAAGCACAATCTGTTGTTAAATTACAACTTTAAAGCTTTTTAAAGAGACAAAACACAAAGCACATGAGAATGCAGCTCATCTGGAACCTATATGCCAACAACATTTCAGGATTGGCTGGTTTACCTCGTGTGCAGGCACTCGGCACTTTTGCCTCGCATTGATTGGTGGATCAAGATGACTTCACTGTGGTTACCATGGGGATGGATGATACATGAGGAAATTAACAACAGTCAAAAAACCAGAAAAGCAGAGGAAGAAAAGGATGTGAACAGGACAGTGAAACTGTTGCTAACTTTGTCGAAACACATTCACAAATGGCACAAATCTCCATTAGCTACCGCCGGGCTTTTTATGTCTTTAGATAAATCGCAAAACTTTGCAATCACTTTACAGCTACAGCACCAAAACACTCAGGAAGTAAAGACAGCAGGCAGAAAAACGGGGCAACTTTTTTAAACAAAACCACGTTCACACCTACACACCTGCAGCAGACTCACAATTATCAGCCAAAAAATAAGAAGTACTTGAAAAAACAAATAACCGAGCGCCCCAGTGGCTTCATTTGGTCTAACTATAGGGCCTTGGAAGCATTTTGCCCCATTTTAACCATAAATTTCTATGTATTTTTATGGAACTGTATGGATCACCAAGTCTTGAGTAATTGTGGATTCATAGTTTTCCTTTTCTGTTTTACAAATAGTTATCTGAAAAGTTTGCTGTGGATTTGTATTCAGTCCCTTTTCCTCTTTCAATAATCACTCTAAAAATGATTATTGAAAGCAAGACTAGCAATACTGCAAAGCAGCACACCATCTCCACGGTAAAATATGGCAGTGGCAGCATCGTACTTTGGGAATGCTTTTCCTCAGCAGGTACAGGGAAGCTAGTCAGAGTTGATGGAGCTAAATAAACAGCAATCCTGGAAGTAAATTGGTCAGAACCTGCAAAAGACTTGAGAGGTTCACGTTTTGACTTTAAAGTCATTCCTCTGGGGTGTTGAATACAAATGCATATGAAAGTTTTCAGATTTTTGTTTGTGAAAAACACGGATCTTTTTGTCTTTCTTTTAAAAACATAAGCCTTACTTTGTGTGTTTATGGTAACAAAATCCTGATTAGTTTGTGGATGCAAAGTGGCAAAATGTGAGACATAAAGGGGTGTGAATACTTTCCGTCGGGCTCAGAGTGTTCACACATTTACACGAACCTGTCGTCCAGGTACTCTTCCCCCTGACGGCGGCCTCTGGAGTTGTCGCCATAGCGGTTTGGAGAACGGGAGCGGCGCGAGTGAGGAAGCTCGTCGTCCAAACTCCTGAAAGACAAACGGACCTCTGTCAGGCTGGTGGTCAGCCTGGGCTGCAGCAGCCATTCCGCGAGCCTCATTTGGCTCGGCCTGTAAAAGCAGAGCTGGCAGCACTGCATGTTCTGCATCACGCTGTCATTTCATTAGCAGATGGACTCCACTTCCTGGCTTCCCACGAAGTCCTATCTCTTCTTCATTTGTTCTGGCTTTGTCGTATTAAAAGTGACCACTGACCATAGGGCAACGTGTGAGATACTAGTAAGAACGTGAAAATGCAAAGCCCCCTCCAGGGTTCTGACCTCTGGGTGGGAACGTTGGGGGCTCGGGAGCGGATGGTGCGCCCCTGTTCCTCACGGTGCGGGGACACGGAGCGGGAGCGGATGTGATGGGAAGGCGTCCGCTGCTGATCAGGAACCTCCAGGGTAGATGAGGGCTCCCGTTGCCTCTCTCTGCATCGCCCGTCTGCTGCTGGGCACAACATATTATGCATATGTGTCCAATCAGAGGTAAATCTGAAAAGTTTTCATATCATACACAGACAGACTCCATATATTTTAAATAGGTAAAATGTCTTGAAATGAACTGCAATCGCAGACAATTTAAGTGATCTGATCTGTATCCTTAAAGATTTTGAAGAGAGTAATAATTTATCGTAGTTTAAAGTGAAAGTTTTCATAGAAATATTGTGGAAAACCCCTGAAAAATGGAAAAAAACAAGACCATGATAAAAATCACTTCAAAGCCTTTCGAACTTTAAATGTAAGTGAAAAATAAAACTGTCAGAAGATAAAGAAAACATTTTAAAAAGTGCAGGAAACTGGGTGTGCAAACCCTTAAGGTAACACTTTGTTTAATCCATTATGATTTATCAGTCAGTCTTCTTTCGTAGGAATCCATCTGCATGCCGCATACTGACTAGGTCAAAATTTTTCACTTATTTGTGATATTATTCCTTTCCAAAATTTTACTTTGCAGACTAGTCAACCCTAAATGAAAATAAATAAAAACCAAAAGCTCTGGGGGGAAGATCATACAACCATAAGAAAGGGTCCCCACCCACCTTTAGAGACTACTGCTGTATGCTCATCAAACTCAGGCTCTGTTACACGCTGAGAACCTAAACAGTCATAAATACACACACATGCACACAGAGATATGTAAATGCGCTACAGACATACAGATGCACGTTTTCCTGGTAGAAAGGAAGCATCAAGGAAGGCTGATAAAAACAGACAACAACACCAAGACATTTTACACTTTGCTTCACAACATTAATCAACATGCACGTTCTCACACACACACACACACACACACTCAGATGGGAAATATGAGCGTCATTTATACATGTGAAGAGTCTGGCAAGATCAGACTTACGCTGCAGCTTCTTGCCAGGTGCGTCTGTGTGTCGTCGGGGCAGGAAGGGGGACGGCCGGGGGAGTGGGATCGATGAGACGTCGTGTGTTTGGAGGGGATACCAGTGAGGCTTGTCGTCAAGTAAGGCCGTCTCCAGCTCAATCAAGATCTGCTCAGGTTGTCATGGAAACACACATTAGCTGCTCAGTGATCCTGTTCGTTAATTTGACCAAAGCCTTCACATGTTGACATGCATGTCAGAATCTGGACTTTACCAAACGATTTTTTTATATATCCAACGTCAAGTGTATAAAAACATCAAACAGATTCCTCTCTCCCTGTTTCATGAGATTCAAAGAGAAAAGTAGCTGAAAAATAAACTCAATGTTTGATTGTTTGCTCCATAAAAGCAGGAGTTTTGGTTTTACTCTGGAGATTTCCAAACACCAGGCCACGGAGGAAACTAGAAATTAGATAAATAAATTTTCAGCAATAATTTGGAGGCTGTTGTGTGCTTTCACACACATGAGATTAAAATTAAAGACGTATAAAACCTAGTGAAGATCAAACGATTTTCTTATATTCCAAAATAAAAACGACTGTAAAATGTCCTTTTAGCTAAGCTACAGTTTCTGCAAAGAGCCATAAATAAAATGAGTGTACATGTAGAAAAGCCCAAGTTATTAATGAAATAATTTACCTTCCATCTCTAAATGGAGTTGCAGAGTTAGTAATAATGTTCTGTTTAAGCTACCTCTCCCATAAAGGTGCTGTCCTCCTCAGGTGACCTGGGTTGGTCCCACACCGTCAGCTCCAGCATGTGGTTGCGGAAATCCCTGCGATGGACGTGTGTGTAGACGAAGGTCTGGTTCCACTTGGGCTCGCAGGTCTTCTTCATTGTTTTCGTCCTTCGTTTGCTTTTGTCACTGCATAAAACAAAACTCTCAATTTCAGAGAACTTCTGCTGCATATCCTCCAAGCTAAAAATAAAACTTTAACCAGTTTATATGCACTATCAGCCTGGAAGCATCAAAAGGAGACTTCAGAAACATGAAGTATGTTATAAGTAAGTAATTTTAACAATCCTTTGAGACGGTTGGCTGGCCTACCTGCGGTCAGGGAGGAAGTACATCTTTACATATGGACTCCTGGGGCGTCCGTCGGGCCGAAGAGGAAGCTCCGCAGCCTGCAGCACGTTGACTATTAGCTGGTGACCTACTTTGTCATACCACAGCTTCACCTGGATGAGAAATGCGCATACGCAGAAGTTCACGTCAGGACCCCAAAGCAGCCCGGGACAGCCGCACACACTCACCGATAGCTGCCCTGGCATCAGCTGAGGAGCATCTCGGAGCATCCCAGGACTGGAGGGAGACAGGACATTTAAAGATGGTCTCTCCATCTTCTGGGACTCAAAAGAACTGGAACCTGCTAGGAAAGGAAATTAAATGTTTGTAATCCGGAGAGAGGAAGAGCAGCTGTGTTTTAAGAGGAAGCACAAAAAGTACGGACAGAGGAGAGTAAAAAAAATAATAACTTGTAGTATTAGCAATAGCTGTGCAGGAGGGAGAATAGATGATGACGAATGATAATCTGCTTTACTTTATTTCCAGCAGGCTTGTTGTTTGGTGTGTTTCATACCACATTACAGGTTAAATGAATAAATGCACAACAACTAAGTGAGTTCTGTCAGAGGAAATATGCATGAAAAACAATCACCACCCAAATTCTACATTTTTTATATGACTGTGTGTCAAGTTCAAACAGTTAATATCTGCAGCTCTCCACACCAAAACAGTGCAAGAATGACACACAGGAGACTGAAATCTCACCTGCTTCTTATCAAATAGCAGTGCCAAAAAGTTTAACTTTTTCCAGCGATCTAAGGCTACAGTGATGACTCACGGAGGTAATATGGAAATAATTCATGTTATTGTAACACCACATCTGGTACTAGAACAGCTTCACACCAGGTGAGTGTTTACCACTTCATTTGTTTATTTTGGTTCAGATCAGGACAAATTATTCAGATCTATACTGACTTTTATTTTGAACAAAGTTAATGGAAAAATATTTAGTAGTAAAATATCTCTCAATTATTTCATAAAAGAACCTTTGTCTCATTACTTCATGATTTTTAAAGACATAATGAGGTAAACATTACATTAAAAGTTGAAAGTTAGTTAAATTAATAGAAAGATTAGAAGAAAGAGAAAAGCATGTTGAAGCAGATACTTACTGGATTCTAATGGAGGGTGGGACGTGTCGGGGATTCTTGGGATATCACTGAAAAAGAGTTGAAAGCGAAACACGCGTCACTCACATTTTGCCTCCCCCTAAACAGTTCAAAGTACGTCAGAAACGAAACTGACAAAAAGTGCATGCAGGCATCTAAAAGAAAATTGCTGCACTGTAATTGAAATTTTTGCGATGCTCAGATGGAAAGTATCATGAAGAAGCAGAGGGGAAGATGTGAGGCATGCTCCTGTTGTGACTGCAGTGTTTCCCTGACTCATTCACACGTTTCTGGAGGCCATGACGGGAGCTGCGGCAGGACTGGACTAAAACCAGCAGCTCCTTTCTGTCAATGGCGACTTCTGTCCCCTCTTCCGTCACCCATGGGAAACATCAGTATTTACTGCACCAAAAAGGAAAACCAGCAAGCCGTGAAGCACTTATCAGTGTCAACTGATTGATTGTTAGATTCCATTTTTAAAAAAGGGTCAAACATGAGGCCGTTGTTGGACTAATAGAGCCTCTTTTTTCCGAAGTTTTGACATATGAAGGATGAAAAACAACAATTTGGACTTTAATGAGCCGCAGAAAACAAGATTTTATCATGCAGTTGGTTAAAATACATGTAGAAGAATCTGAATTCATCCAACTTTCAGTAGAACTATGAACCACCATTGCATAAATGGGCAGTTCGATCAAATTGATTTTGGCCTCTGAGCCTTTACAAAAGATCCATTCATATTTTTTAGGTATTATTTTGCAGATTTGCAGCTGTGCTTGGGATCACTTGTGTTTGACACACCCCAAATATAGGATGGTATTTTTTTTAGTAAATCTTTCAAAAATCTAAGGTTTAGTGTGAATTTTATTGTACTTTGTAGCCAGAAAACCTAAAAACAGTGAATGTATGAGGCATAAGTCAAAATCAGGGTTTCCATTGTTCTTCTGATTCTACTGAGAACATTAAGGAAATCAGAATCAACTTTATTACCTAAGATTCTGCGCACAAATAAGTAACTTGACTTCTGCTTCACTCACAGAGTACACACATTAAGCATAAATACATATATTTACGGAAAAATAAAGAAACAATATGTGTATGAACACCCACAACATGGTATAAAACATACCTCTATAAAACAAAGCATAGATCAGTGACAACTCATTATGTAACAGCAGGACAAAACTACAACTGCCAATTAAAATAATTTCAAATATTAAACTGATAAGTGTTTCATGAACCATGAGCTGCTTCTGAGTTCATTCCAAAACCAAGATAACTCAAATATAATAAAAAAGAAAAGCTTGCTTCATGACTCCCAGTGCTCCAGCAGAGCTCAACAGTCACGGAAATGTTGTAGGTGAAGGATCTGACTTTTCTGCACAGGCAACCTGAACTCTTGCAAAAGCGTGGCTTAAATGATGAATGTTCCCGGTGGCCATTTTGGATCTCATGAAGTGAACTTGACCGAGAACGTTTGATCTATTTCACTTAATGCTGCACACAAATATTCTGACAAAAGCTCGCAATTTCATAAGTGCTAGATAATATTCAGAGTAGTTCATTAGGAGATACAAAATGGCACCTGTAAAGCCAAAATAGTTTCAGTGAGAGGATTAAAGATTCCTTAAAAAACAGAATTACTTACTGATATTTTCTATAAACCCTTCGTGAGTGTTTGGAAAGAAAGTATTAGATTCAAAATTTCAAATATTTTTCTTCTGCTAGTATATTAGCAGTTAAATCTAATTCAGTGGGAAAAACGTGTTATGTTGTGTAAACAACCTAAACAAGATAAGCATTTGTGAAAACTAACCTGCAACATTTATTGTTTCTGTGGGAGATTTCTTTGAAAGTCAACTTCTATCTAATTAAAATGCATTTGATAAGGTAGAGGATGATTTTATGCTTAATTGTAAAAGAAAACTTCTTAGTTTTCAAGAGTACAAGTATCATCAAGTGGAAAAATTCCATTTTGTTCAATCAATTAAACTACAATTTATCAACTATTTTCCCAAATCCAATGTAATCAGTGGTGGAATCCATTTAATACACACTTTTATCTTACATATTTAAAAAGCTAAATACAGCAGTCCAGTATTTACATCCATGCAGCACCTTCACATACTTTTAGTCAGTGGACTCCAAATATTAAGTGCATTTTTATAAAGTGTTTAAGATAAAAACAGTTGATGCAGATCCTGAAGCACGACGGCGCACCAGGTCACCAAGCTAAAGTCGAAGTGATCAATCATTCAAACATCAGAAAATTGAAATTTGGACCTATCCAAGACTCTCCAGAATTCACAAAATTGAGTTGGATAAACAGGAAAAAACCCGAAGAGCTCCTCCAATTATTGCCAGAAAAAAAACGGAAGAGATTTGACCGAGATTTAGATATCCAGAATGTCAAGAGCGACTTAGAGTAGCAACAAAACTAAATATTTTTGCCTTTGATTTTTTTTTATTGCTTATTTGATGAGAAAAGATAGAAGAAACATATCAAGACAATCTGATGTCTGCATCACACCGAAGACGACTAATAAAACAAAAGCATTTAAAACTTGATGAAAAATGTTTTAACTGCTCTCTGTTATACGACAGAGGCTTCAGAATATTAACTTTGGTCTTGACTGCACAGACTAACATTAACTAATGTTAACAGTTTCTGTGTTTCTCTCCAGACTCACCCAATAGGCCTGGACACCACCAGCTCCACCTGAGGTTCGGCTTGGGACTCCAGGATGATGTTATAAACTTCCTTCATGGTCGCCCCTGGCAACAGCTTCCCGTTCCACTGCAAAACCTCATCCCCTGAAATCAGGTGTTAATGCCCATGTGATTGCGCATCATAACTATAGTTCATATTATTTTTATGTCAGGTAGGAGTGCTAACTGTGTGTGTGTGAAGAAACCAGGAGGTTATACAACTTCTTTTATGAGATCGTAACAGTTGAATCAGGACAGCGGAGAGGGTTTGGTCTCTACCTGCTCGGAGATGTCCCACCACGTCGGCCAGGCTGCCCTTCTTGACTTTGGTGATGAAGGCACCTAATCTCCCTGACTCAGTGACCCTCCCTCCCACCACCTGGAGAGGTCAAAACACACCGAGGAGCCATTATTCAAGCCAGAACTCCCAACCGCATGTTGCACAGACGGCCTCTGACCTTTAGCCCGAGCAAAGCCCCAGCCTCCTTAGGCATGGTGGCACTTCTCTTGCTGAGGGTGATTCGTCCAATCAGATGGTCTCCCTCTTTGGACGGCTGCCAGGTTACAGGATGCTGCAGGATGGAGACGGTACACCTTAGACAGCAGACTTTGATAATGATAAACATCTGGCAACGTGACTCTAGTGGAACCTGCAAGTTTATTTAAAAAAGCCAGGCTATATCAGAGATAGAAATAAAGCTTTTAGGTTGTGCTGCAGCAAGCTAGCTTTAGTTTAATTCAATGTTTTAAAGGCACACTGCCCTGCATGTTTTCGTCATTTCCCTGGTTCAGCAAACGAGATTTTACATGATATCACGCCAACTCTTTTTGTAAAAAGAGTATGCAACATGGATTTTATTGACATGTCTCAAAACCAAAGGTCATTGACTTCTTAGTCATTATCATTACTGCAGATCTCTCTTTGCAAAAGAAGGATTTGCCAGCACATGCTGGATTCACCAAACCGCAATCAAAAAAAGTTTAAGGAACTCAGAGAAGATCTAATAAGAACTGAAGATTCACACAGGCTGGAAAAGTCTTATCCAAAAGCTGCAGCTGCAGATTAATTTGTTCAAACCGTTGTGCCTAATTATAAATTATCCAGATGTGTCAACACTTTGTTACCCTGGGTGGATAGGGGATTGTGTCCCCAGTTATTTTTTTTTTAATGATTGAAGTTGTATTTTCATTCCATCCTGAAAACAGTTCAAACAAATCATTAAAAGTCCAAACTTAAAAACAAAAAGTGACTTACATGCCACCCTGTGGGGTCATGTGGATTGCACTCCCAGTCTCCTGCAACAGAAAAGACACGACTTCACCCACTGAAGACATAGGAGTTAGCTCAAGCTAACAGCTCCTACTCATAACATCTGCTGACAGAGAAGGTCAAGTTTATTTAATATTTAAGTCTGAGATCAGAATGCCTAAAAAACCGTCAGACATTTTGAGTCAATATGAATATAAAAACATCTACAGTCTAAAAACAACGAACCTGAGAAAGTCTAAAGCTGTTACTCTGATTATTTAAACGTAAAACTGAAAATGATTTACAGTCAGACAGCAGGAGAACTGCATGAAGTGAAGTTTTCTTCATCAAGTTATGGTTTGGAAAAAGGTTGACAATGTTTTATGTAGGCAAATATCTGCAAACCGGAGCACTGGAACGGTTTGGTGACCGCAATGTGTGCAGAACTTCAGGAATAATGTTATGAAAGAAGAGAAGCAGAACCAAGTGTTGTCAGTAGCAGGGAAGCTGTGAACTTAACGAACTGCAACCACCATCAGTAATGTTATGCAACCTTCACGATAAAGCCTCTGCCTGGGGACTATTATTGTTATAACTCAGGCTAACTGAGTATAAACCTACAGGTGGGGATGGATCACATGCTAGAAGAGGCGTGTGTCTAAGCAAATACATTCACCTTTTATTACAGCTTGATTAAAGCTTAATCTCAAACTAAAAACTAAAATATTCAATTAAAGAGCATTTACTGGGAAAAAAGTTAATGTTAGAAAGAAACAATTTTAATAGTAATCACTGGTGCCACAGTTATTGGCACTCCTAACCATTTCTATAAGATAAATGGAGCAAACATTTTTGCAGTTTCTGCTTTTGGCTGGGTCACATAGCCACTCTTCAAAATGGGAAAGACTTGTAAACATGAAACTCAAGTAGACATTAGTCTAACACTTTTATACTATAATAACTTTGACTAAAGATGCCACAGCTTCAGTTTATTTTCATAAAAATGTAAAATAAAAATCTAAAAGATTTTCATTCAAGATAGAAAAGCAAATGTTACTGTAAGTAAAAATAAAAGCACGAAGATTATTACTGTTATAACAATGTAATAGTATTCCAAACATAGTAGATTATGACACTGCTGGAGGTTTCTTCCTGTTAAAAGATGACTGCTTTTTTCCACTGCTACTACTTTCCAGCTCAGGAAGGGGGATTGGTTCGACGTTTATGACAGCTTCCTCAGACAGACAAGTTTGTAAACTGAATTTGTTTTTGAGGAGAAAGTGCAGAAAAAGGAGAAATGGGCATGGAGAACACTTTCTGCTATTTTAAGCAGAATCAAGAAAGCAAGATAAGAAAAATACAGGATTATCTGCCCAAAATAAAAGCCTACTTTGCCTAAGTTTGGAGTTAAAATGATTACAAACATCTTTTCAGTAAAGAGAAAAGCAATCTTTACTGGTCAGAGCAATAACACCAGGGTTAATTGTTACTTTTAAGCAGATATAATCACTGTACTGGTAGCATCTCCCAGTCAATCTCACACAGAAAAGAAAAACATTCAAAGACAAAAAAAAGTGCTTAGCCGGTGGAATATCAGATATTTTTAACAAAATAATACAAGTTATAGAAAAGATTAAGTCAGAGGTCGTGTGTGTCGAGTGTTTGACTGCTCCCTTTCTGTTGTTTTGGAGGATGTGTAGGCTGCATCTTCCATATGCAGAAACACGCATGTAGAAATAAAAAAACAGACATGCTGTGCTGCGAGCGTCTGCATATGGAAGCACGAGTCTGAGTGTTTTCCTGCAGTGATCTTACGAAGATTTACATGCCTGGGTGCTTCTCTGCTGCCAGCATCCACATCTCAGAGTTGACCTGATCTCAGGCTGAAGATTAAAAAATAAAATGCAACAGCTACTCACAGCTACAGGGGCAAATTTAAAACCTGAACTTGGAGAGCCATGGTTAGTGGATGTCTCCTTCTGATGCGAGTGAATTTAGCATAAAATACAAACAGTGCCAGGAACTGCGTTAAAAGTTTCAGTTCAAACTCATGTTAATATTAGACATGGATACCTCAAATAAATACACAAACAAGTTTTCAAATAGATAATGAATTAAAGGAAAAGAGCTATGCTCAATTCAACCAAAAATCCACCAGACGCTGACCTACTTTTTGTTTTGCTAAAGTGTCATATATTTAAAATTTTAAATAGACATTAATTTGCAATTTCTTTTGCCTGATTTTGTTAGTTTGTAATAATGTTATTTTGGTCACTAAAGTACAAATTTTCCACATAACTTTATATTTTGTTCTGCCTGGTGATGTAACTTTTAAAATATCTCGTCTTGATAAATACACTCTGCGGTTTAGTGAGAGTAAACTAAATTCAGCTTTGAGCTGTTTTTCATAGAAACACACAGCAAGCAGCCCCAGTGGCTTTTAACGGTTAGTAGGAAAGTGACATGACCCGGCTGAACCGAGCAAGGTCAGGTGGTGTGTTTTAAAGCTAGCAGATGTACAGCTGGTTATGTGGGACGACATGGGGTCACATGGGGTCAACCCTGGGATTTATGGAGGCCAAACAGCCACCCGTTGGCCATACTGCTCATAATGTTGGACTGCGCCTCCTCTGGGGTAGGATGAGAACAATTTAACATGACAAATAATCAGGAAATGATTCATGTGCTGACATGCACTTTCTAGAATAACACCACAGAGTGTAAACTTGACAAAAAGCCTGCATTTTACAGCAATTCACAAAATGCTGGTGAAGGAAATTCTTAAATTCTCAAAGCGACAATAATACACACATGATGAAAAGCAACTGTTTGTTTTATTCTGAAAATTAGAATTAATTCATACTTTTTTCAAGCTTAAAATAATTTTGTGTGGAAAAAATAAACAATCTTCAGCAGGGCAGGCATGTTATTTTGAAAGATTCCTTTAAAAAACTTTTTTCGACAGGAAATAGAACATTTTGCAGAGCCTGTCACCTTATTCTGAATTAATATGTTTTGATTGGCTGGTGGCAGCCATAATGAATTAATAAATGAATGAAGAAGCTGCTGAGTGTTAGAAGAACTCAGAAAATGCTGAGTCGCTGGTTGCCGTGGTGATTCCTGCCCCCTCAATGGCACGGGGTGAATCTACAGCACCAATTTTTGTACAGTAAACATACATGTATGGTTTAACTCTCAAACTAGAAATATCCAGTGCATCTAAAACATGTAAACCCAGGAGATATCATAGGTTTAAAAGGTCGTCAATTCCAAGTTTTTAAAGATATTTTCAGTTTAAATATGGCAGGAGTGAGTTAAAGTTCGGGTGCACACACTTTGCATTCTGTTGAGTTGAGAGAAAAACATAGTGGGAAAAACACTCAGTGAAAGTTGACAAAAATGCCACTGTTTAAGTGTACAAATTGCACTTTTTGAAGTAAGCCAAATTAACTAGGGTGTGTGGCATCAATAAAGTCTCAACTGAACATCCCATAGAAAAAATAAATCAAAATCAACAAAAAATTAAGCATAATAGTATGAAAAACACAAACTATCAATTCAGTTAAACTTTTAGAGATGTACTTAAACTCAAGCTCATTCAAATGCCTCAGTTGTTGATAAAGAAAATTGTTGCAGTGTTTTTAACATATTGTTTAGAAAATCAGACGGAGCCAAGGTGTTGAGGGGATCCATTACGGATCAGCTTATTTTAATTACCAGGATATCTTCATGACTCGATCCCGGATTAAGTGGAAGATGACGGATGGGCGATCAAATCACCAGCACCAAGGTCAGAAATCTTTGGTTTTTGGTTTTATCAGACGCTGCACATTCTCATTAGATGTCCTAAACTTAAATTCAGACGGAAATTTGCCTATTAGTTTACAAAAATGCATTACCATTTTATTTATGTTCTCAATTCAAATATCTGTGGATGAAATATCAAGTCTACAAACAATCATCTAAACATTTTAAACAGATGATTCTGCAGGTTTGTATCTATAAGACGGATCACAACCAACCATCTGCAAACAAGAAAAATGAGACACGGTTACAATTTTCCTCAAACTATTCAGGTTGAAAACTGTCAGAATATTGGTGAAAGCTCTCTACAAGGGAACAAGTTACAGCAATTAATAAAGTAGAGAAAAAATGAAAGAGGAGGAATGGAGTAAAGTAAAACAGCTGAGAAGGCAAAATGAGAAGGCTTTGGTTTTGTGCTTCATTTTTTTTAACCAAATATCATCCATTTTATTATCAATTCATCAAACAGCAAAAACAGAATTATTATGATGAACCATCTTTATGTTTTAGATGGAGTATTTTGTAGATTGGGTTATGACAGATATTTCATGTGACTAAACAGAGGCTTTAGAAATGCTAACATCTTACCTCTCTCGCTTATGCTTTCGATCTCGGCGTCGTCGCAGCTGCTGTACTCTGGCGTAGTCCCACCTTCCTCCTCCGAACTGCTGACAGAAGTTTGTCTCTTCCCCCCGACCCCCAGCCCTCGTTTGGACTTGTAGGGCCGTGGCGGAGGCGGCCGCAAAGATTCGGACTGGTCGGAGCTTAGCGAATCATTGCGCAGCATGCTTTCAGCCTTGTCCCGCTTGGTCCGTTTCACCCCGGCACCCGGGCTGAGACCCGTTTCGGGTCCCGAAACTGAAGGTACTCTGAGTTCAGGAGGAGGGGCTTTCTGTGAAACAGCCGGTGCCCCGCCCGCCGTCCTCTGTCCAGGTCGAGTAGTGTCCCCGACCTCGCCTGTCGCGCTACCCGTGCCTCGACCCGGCACAGCCTGACCCCTGCCTCCTGAAGGGAAAGGCTCCGCCTGTCGAAGGGGACCCCCGCTGTTGCCCACCTGCTGATAACCCCCCTCCTCTGTCCTTCTAACGCTGGCGCCTCCTCCAACGGGGTCGTGCTCCAGAGACCGCCCCTTCGACAGCTGCCAACCTTCCTTGCGCTCCCCTCGAAGGTCCCGGTCCATGGAGACCTGGGTCTGCAGCCTCGGATGGCCTGACCGCCGCTCCCCCCGACCCGTCCCACTGCCTCCACGTCCATTTCTCCTGAGGAGCAAGTGACATTTTGCATTTACCAAAAAACCTAACCATCATTACTTGGATAACTTTTTAACCCTCTAAGACACAATGGTGTAAAAAGAAAACATGTACATTTCAAACAAAAAAGTAAAATGCTGACTTTCAATATTCAACATATAAAATATTGACTGAAATCCGATCCAGAACCACACAGCATTCTGGGAGATGTAGGCAGAGGAGAGGCTTTAGTTGCTCAACCTCTCATGGTTATGGTTACCTAGCAACTCATTCACTCTTTGGTTACCTAGCAACAACTTGTTGGGCTACTACCGCAGCAGCAGTTTCAGGTTTAGCCGCTGTACCTCTTAGCTATTTAAAAATAACAAAATGGAGTGAAAACTGTGGATAAAACAGGAAAGATTGCCCCAGATATTTAAAATGAAAAACTTATCAATAATTATCAATATCGACTGATATGAAACACTTACATTTTAATAAGTTTTTCACCCATATCATCCAGCCCTAGCAGAACAGATGGACATATGTAAATTGGGATTAGATCATCAATTAATTAAATGGACCAAGATGATTATACTTTTTTTACTTTATCACTAAATTATTTCACATAAATAGCACAAATTTAGATCATTTGTCACCAGCAACCAGTGTCATTTTCCTTAACCTCAGGAAAGAGGTTTGGAGATTGCAAAGCTCATTTGAGAAACTTCCTGACAAGTTTGATCTACTGGAAGCCATAAGAATGTGCGGGAGAGAGGATGAATTAAATCCATCTTGTTTGACTTTCCCTACAGAATCTATTCCAGATATTTACCAAATCCGGGTTCAGATAATACAACAGATCAGATTTGATTGATATTTTTTGTGCATTCACTTCAGCTATTGTTCAATTTGAGAGAAAAGCCATAACTCAAACACATAAAACCTAACACACAATCCTCTCTGACACTTTTATTGGAAAGCCTCTCTCAGGTTTGGTCCTTCATCTTACCTGTCCCGAGGTGGCTCACTAAGTGACCTAGCGTCTGTCCCCGGCGCGGTCCCCAGCGTGCTCGCTCGGTCTTGGATTGTCCCCGTCGAGCCTGTGGGCGCTTGGGAGCGAGATCTCAGCTTATCCAGAGACACTTGGCACACAGACGGCTCGCTGACAGCAGAACCGAGACCGGAGGGCTTCCCTGGGGGACCAGTGAACCAGTCGCCTGGCTTGGTGAGGATCTCCTGCTGCTTTCTGCAGTTATTGCACACCCATATCACCTACAAAACACAGAAGTCAGCCATTTGACAATCAGATCATGTAAAGCAACATAAGCCGCAAGGCCTTACAGAGAACTTTAGATAAGAAGGTGCTTCTGAAACTATGTTGTACTGCAGCAAGTGAAAACAGCCATTTAGTTTGCCACACACTCATCTGAGGCCAAGCCTCAATTGCTGTGAAACAGGAAATGGAACAGTGCACTTCCTAAAGATCTGCAGTGATGCCAGTGAGTCATCCTAGGGAAAAAAAAGGCTTTTATGGAAGCTTTTTAAGATTGAAATGATGGAAAGCGTACCAGAGAGCAGCTTGCCTCTCCCACTGTGGGCTGCCTTTGGCCACAAAATAAGGAACATGGAGCCAACTGTTAAATTAAAGGACACTAGGATTACTGTCAAAATAATATCTCCATTTCTATTTCTAATTTTGTCGTTGCACATATGCACACCAACTGTACACTGGCTGCGGAGCGCAGAAGAGTGTCCAAATTCAGATTTATTTCTTCAAGCACTTGTAGAACTTTAATGGCTAATTTGAAGATGAAATGTTTGTTGTGTGGCCACAATCTACGACAGAAACAGCTACAGTAGCAACACAAGCTCTCCTGTTACAGTCATGGTAATAAGTAAGAGCAAAGTCAAGGTTTCTGTGTTCACCTGTTATTGTTTATTAAACACAGATGAAGCCAAAATGGAAAAGCTCTGTGTGGAAAATCAAATCCACCCCACAATCCAACAGCCTGCAAAAGTTTGAGTTTATGAGACTCTCACATTGTTGTGGAGAAGTTTTAGATTAGTTGCGAAGTGGCTGAAAAACATATCAACATATAGGTTTCATATCAGTCGACAAATAATTATTTTGTTTTTGTCCTACCAAACCGGCGATCTGATCATTCCTGTTTTAACCACAATTTCCTCTCAAACTCCTTTCCCTACACATCATTCTCTTGACTTTTAAGTCGTTATGAGGCACGGTGGCAAAACATGAAACTGTTGCTGCGCATGTTACTCTATAGGTTGTTGCTAGGTAACCAAAGCATGAGTGAGTTGATGCCACCAACCTTTCTTAGCTGCTTGTGGAGGGTTCAGCAGCTCCTCTGCCTACATCCCCCAGAATGCTGTTCAGTTCTGGACTGGAGTTCAGTGAAATTAATTAATATTGTAATGGACATATTATCTATTGATGCGTTTTTCACGATATATATTGTTTCTGACTTCTTCACATGCTGCTTCAGTTCATTGAGTTTGTAGACAGCTGTTTCTGCGAATCTCTCTGAAGGTCCCACCTCACCAGGTTATTCAGATTGGGGTCCAAACTTTGGCTTGATCATTGGATAATGATTATTATTTCTTCTTCAGCCCTTCTATAGCAATTGTCCTTCTATTTTTGGGATCATTAGTGACTCAGTTTGGCTTGGTAGACGTTGGAGTCATGTTCAACTCAATGAGTGAAAGGCGCCTGGGTTGTGTGACCACCATATGTTTTGTAGTTCCTTCCCATGCAGTTTTGGAAAGTAAAGCTTGAGGATGTTGTTTTGTGTGTGCAAAAAGCATGACTTTATCAAGGGACATCTTTATCCTTTTCGAATTTTGCAAGGTCTGCTTCCTGTGCATCACTGCTTGTTCTGATCAGGACGTATTGAAAAAAATGGAAAATTGAGGCTCAGAGATCTGTGCAGCGTTCTGAGTCAGTGAGGAAGTATAGATGGACTGAGGATGTGAGGTTGGGTGAGAAATAAAGATACTGAGAAGCTGAGCCAGAGGACGGGAGAATCAGTCCCACTCCTGCAGCCACCAGGGTTCTCATTACTCCTGAACACTCCCCGATGACTCTTTAAAGAGAGCTAAAATAAAATACTCACCCCCCATCTCTTCCTCTTTCCATCCCTCATTTCTCTTTTTCTCCCCCTTGCTTTCCCCTTCCATTTCTCCCTCCTCCAAATTGCTTTTGATTAAAGCTACAAAAGCCGAGGAGAAAACAGCTTTACACCAACGCAGCTATATTTATCCTGCCAAACACCCCAGCACCACCGGGGAGAGAGCGAAAACATGTGCATACACACACGCATAGACACACTCAACAAAGAAAGCAAAACACCACCTTATGTGGGACGTTATAGCTTTGGTGAAAGCATCCACCAATCTGTGATTTTTCTGCAGCCGGACCAACAAGGTGGACGGCAGCCAGGCCGACAGAGCGGTGTGAGTCTACGGATACTGAAGGCATTCTTCAGGAATCAACTGGAGATTCTTTTTATCGGCTTTGGTGGTTTGGAGAAGCAAAAGTTACACATCAACATGCTTTGGGCTACAAACAAATATAAATCTCACACAGAAACATGTTAATCTTCACTTTCAGCAAGTCTAAACTGACAAGAGAAAGTGACTTAATTCAAAGCACTGCAGAAAGAAACTGAAGAAGAGAGTTTTGTTAACTGCCACTGATTGTGTTTGTCATGTTTTTGTTATTTTATGCATTGATGCTTGCAAAACTAATCTATTTCTCTGATTGAATGTAAATCCTGATACTTGTAAACGATACTGCTATCTTGCCAGGTTGAAAAAGAGATGTTATATCTTAGTGAGATTCATTATCTAGTTAAATAAAGGTTTTTATTCCAGATTTTCAGCAGAACGTTTTTTGCTTTATTTGCAATTTCTGACTAAAGAAAAAAAAATCTATCACAGATCTCCCTGGAAATCTAACTTAAGTGCATTTGTTTCTTCTTAAATGTTGGAAATTAATATTTTTCAAATGAGAACTATCAACTGGAACAAAATTACATTTGTGAAGTTGAAGATTTCTCCCAAGCAGATACAATCCAAACTGGCCATCACAATTGGTGAGTAAGCAGAAATCTTTCGTCAGAAGACTTTTCTGTGTTGGAATGTAAGTGAGTTTTTCACTTTTATTTCCAAACTGGGATGAGGAGATCTAAGATAGACTACTGTCACCTGGTGGCTGTGATGGTACAGTGAAGAACTGGCGCTGGATTAAGCAGAGAAAAGCAGCCTTGTTTTAAAATAAATGTTTAGCATTATTAAAACTTGATTAACTATTTAAAATTTAATATTAGTCATTTATTCTCCTAATTTTGGTTTTTTTTATTCCCCTACAGTGGGCCGGATTTGATCCACGGGTTTGACACATGTGATTTAGAAGGTTAAGTGAAAGGAAAAACTATGGCGGAAAATGGTCCACAAGCAATTTCAACCCTCATCAGATCAAAATCCTGCAGACAATTTGTGGGGTTTCACATGGGGTTTGGGACTGACGTGAGACCCTGAAAACCCAGTTTTATTCTGACAAAAAAAAAAAAAAAAAAAAAAACATCCTATTGTGACTAAAACTGCACTGACGAAGGAAGTGTGGGCAAAACACAACCTTTAAAAGGTGGGATGTGAATTAAGACTCAAGGTGCTAAAAAAACAGACATGAGCAACAGAGTGCCAGGTAGATATATGATGCATAGCTAATAAAAAAATAACTAAGAAAAGGGTGATTTGGGTGTCCGCAATGCTGAAGAGTCTATAGTTGAAGATTGAACTTTGGTGCTTAAAAAGCACTGCGTGATAATATTTGTAGAGTTTTTCTGATCCAGTAGGAAACACAACACAAGCCAGAGCTGATATCTTTTACCCTTATTGAAAGCTTTGTGATGAGACTGAACAGGCAGAGATTTGGAGTAGTGAGCCGTTCTTTTTTTTTTTTAAGAGACTCACTTAATCTCATGGTAATCCTTGTATTAGATCACACTCTGATGGTGAAAGAGAGCTGCTTGACAGCCAGAACACACACACACACACACACACACAGAGAAACACACACACACACACAGACACAGAGAAACACACACACACACACAGAGACACACACACACACACACAGAGACACAGAGACGTGTGTGAAACAACAAAGATGAAGACAAAGAAACCAAAACTTGTGGGTGGAGAACTGATGGAGTATTGATATGTTATTGATAGATTACTGTATGGTGAATGTTTTGCCTCCTCACTGCTTGAACTGGACCTGTTGCTGGGATTTGGGTCGTTCTGATCCA
>NW_006799981.1:249750-266570 GCF_000485575.1 Poecilia formosa | reverse complement strand
CACACACACACACACACACACACACACACACACACACACACACACACACACACACACACACACCCATTTGCTTAAACATATAAGCTCCTTCTTCACATAAACAAAAAAACAAGTATGCTGTCAAAAAATATAAGCATATGGGCAATGATACATCCATCCATAAATCAAATGACTGCTTTTTTTCCAAACGTACAACATCTCCAACAGCAGGAGCAATGCATCACATGACCACAGCGGGACAAAACCCGCGCCCTCTCCCCCCAAACCGCATGATGAGTTTATGAGTGAAGGAGAGGACAGTGAGCAAGAGAGAATGGCTTCTCCACAGATGGAAACTAGGACACCGAACCCCTGAGTGTGTGAGTGTGTGTTTGCTTCCCGCTGCTTCCGCATGCGTTTGTGCATGTCCATCTGCGTAAACGTATCAGTCGAGGAGCATGACTGTGCACTTGTGTCCCACCGCTTCTGAGATACAAATTAATAATCCACGAGTCGTTTTATGAAGTCTGTTTGGTTGTCTTGTTTCTAGGAAAAGTAGATCATTTGTGACTTTATAGCCACAGAACTTAGGATTTAGTTAATTCTCTTTTGATGAAATGAATAAGGCCTTCATATCAGACAAGCACCTTTAGAAAAACATGTCTTAAAAATATCTGCTGCCACTGAGATTGTTTTGAAAATTCAAGACAATCAGGAAATGTTTTGGAAGAGCAAACCCTCACATTTTTGAAATATGTGTCACTTCTGATGCATTTCCATCATAAATAGTACATGTGTATTGGGATCAGTATTGTGGAATGTACAATGTTCCATCAGGTCTCGGTGTGTGACTTTAGTCTTGACGCCACTGTCTGTCTAATCAAATGATTGTCCGAGAATTTTCTATAGATAATAATTAACTGAATTAATGAGAAAGTAGTTGTAGAATCTCTGCAGTGTAGATGAGGAAAAAAGTTTTCATAGTTTTTACCCATTTAGGGACAAGGCTTGACATTCCAAGTAGGTCCGTTATTTTTTAACTAACATGAGTCACAAATTTATTTAGATTCTCTTGTGGTTAAAATCAAAACAAAGTTTATGTTCAATTTATTGAAATAAAACAAAACCCTTAATTCTCACTTATCATTCTAATGGTAATTCCCCTGTTCACTATAGTCTACATTAGCGTGCTAAAATATGGATAAATCAGTCTTTTAAAGCACAATAATCAGATATTGTGTAGTTGCACCGTGAGCCACTATCATTGCTATTACGACACAAAGGTTTTGTAGCATTGATGCTTATCAGATGAGACCATTCAATGCTTGTTTCAAAGGATGAAAGGGGACTTCAAAAGGGGCGGGATCAGACAGCAGCATCCGCCAATGGGAGTGTGATGCATGGCAGCAGCGATATGCAGAAAAGTGCAACTGAGAACATCTATAAATCTTGCACTAAGGATGAAAAACTACCACAAAGGAGATTAGTGCCCACAGCAGCTAATGAGGTACTATATCAGCGCAGCTCGGCGCTCAAAGCAGAGCACACACACACACGCACGCACACACACACACAATATATACACTCAACAACACAGGCTCAACTACAGAGAGCTCACACACAAATGAAGCGTCTCAGGGGACCCAGCCGAGCGGACTGTTTTTGTACAGTAACCCAAGACATACTGATCTTACAAAGAGCGGCACACATTGGCCTGCATGTCAAAGCTTTCATACGAACCTCAGAAGTCATATTTACAGCTGAAGTGAGCAACTGGACCACTTAACTCTGTGGTAATGTTTCATATCACAGACTCTTTACAGACACAGAAGTAACTCATCAGCCTTTATTTTAATGCTATTTATCATTCTCAAGAAAACACCTATTTATAGACAGTGATAATTGTATTTGCAGATTTTTTTTTTTTTTATAAATAGAACATGTCACCAGCTGTTAACCAGAATGACATTTATGGAAAAGCTCTCTTTGTTCACTTATTGAAGAGTTTTGGTTTCAATGAGCAAAGGAAACATTGTCCGCAGTAATAAGGGTGTAGTCCAAGTACAGAAATAACTGAGGCAAAAGTTGAGCTCTCAGTTTATTTGGATATCGACAGTCCAACTCTTTCTTATGGTCGTCGGAGACAGGATTATACTTAAGCTGCAGTGGAATTTGTAATAAAAAACTTGGAAAACAAACTTTTGTGACACGAGGATGGACAAAGATCTGACAAAGTCTCAACACAAACCAGGCGTATAAACACAGAGGAGGGTGATTACTGTGATAAAGATCAGGTGAGCCTCTTTAACCAAATGTGAAAAACTAAGAGAGGACATTATAGAAACAATACGTAAATAACCAAAAGTGAGCTCAAAAAAACAGCAAAATCCTAAATTAATTTAAAAAATCACAGGAAATCAGAACTTGAAAAAACTAAACTCAAATCCAACAAAAACAGCAAAAACTGTAATAGTTACTATTCTGACATTGTAATTGCATGCTGTACATAAGACTAAAGTGAAAAAAAAGTAAATTTGACAACAAAACTGTGGACATCTCCCATCTGTGCACCACAGTCTGTTGTTTCCTGTGCATATAGACACAAACTGGGGCTTTTCTGTGTGTGCGTTGCTCTCAAAATGGTCTGTACAGCAACAACTGAGAGAGAGAGAGAGAGATGACCCCCTTAAGACTAGTCAATGAGAGACGGACGTGAAGACAGATACAGCTCGCAAGACTGCCAATCAATAGTAATCATGAAGTGGTGTGGCATTAACGGCAGATGACACATCGCCCAGCCTTTCTGCTGTGCAAAGCCCTGACACAAAACGGCACAAAGCCATTAATCCCTCTGGACCTTGATCAATAGTCACACATTTACACAAGCATAAAGGCTATAGAAGCATGTTTGGGGATTCATTGCTCATTTGTCTCATGGTTCAAGACTAAGTTTTGCCACAGATGCCAGCAAATCAAATGTTGTCAAACCCTGCCCTGAACTCCTCTGAGCCCGCTGAAGAAAGCATGACAGACTGAGTCTCTGACCCCGTAAACGACCCCCAGGGGGCAAAGGTTGGGATACATAACCACTACATTGGCATGGTGTCCAGTTAAGAAGATCTATGTGGTAAATGAATGGGTTAAACATCTGGGGATACTGTGAAGTAGGCGTTTACAGACGGAGCAGAAGTGGATAACGGAAAACTTATTGCTGAAAAATATCAGTGTAGGAATAGACATTTTATTCTGCTGTCAAATGTTTGAGAAAATGTATCCCTTACTTGATATTAATGCTTAAACTCTCCACCTAGTAGTTTTATAAAATACAATTCCACTTATTTTTCAAAGATTTAATGGATTGCTGACATCAGATTTGACCCCTTCGCATCACGTTCATGTCAAATGTGTCAAATCGGCACTTTTTAGTAGCGGTACTTTCTGCTTCACAGAAAAGTTTAAGTTCAGGTTGAATTCAGTTCATACTGCAGAGAACCTATGTGATTCAGAGACTAGATGTTTTAGCAACCATGCTTCTTTACATCAGTACGTTTTATAATTAATTATTTCATTCAGTAAATTGAATTTATTAATGTCAATACTATCTCAAATTAAAGAACTGTTGAGTGAGAGTCTGTTCTTTGCTTTTAGCATAGATTCATTCAGTTTCTCAACATTTTTCATTACCATTGAGAGTTCAGTTTGTTTGCAGTGAAAAAAGCATCCAGAGCAACTTTTCAGCAGTGCTGCAAGGGAAGATTAATCATTCCTGCAGTAATTTAATGAAGCCATGTCAAACAGTAAATCAACCTGTTTTGCTGTCTTGCTACGCGGCCAGAGCTACATAAGGCCCCCCGTTCTGCCAAAGCTATTCACTTTTGGAGCCAGTGATTGTTGTACCAAGCTTCAGCAAGGGAGTGGGACTGCTATGTACAGCACAACAAAGCAATCCTGGACAGCACTGTTGTTCAAGCCTGGCCAGGAATCATCAAAGTGCCCATTTGGCAGCTCATTTTAGGGCAGGCAGCCAAGGCCAAGGAAGGTTCTCAACCTGACACAAGCATAGAAGTAGAGGAAGGTGTTAAAAGCATGTCTGCTGGGTAGACTGCTCCATATCATACTACAGTATCCAAATAATCCTAATGTGTCATTTTCTTATAGTCGTGTTTAACCAGGCTGCAGCTGTGAGAAAAATATACACCTTTC
Organism: Poecilia formosa; assembly: GCF_000485575.1. Classification (NCBI taxonomy): domain Eukaryota; kingdom Metazoa; phylum Chordata; class Actinopteri; order Cyprinodontiformes; family Poeciliidae; genus Poecilia; species Poecilia formosa. The sequence goes on along the minus strand of NW_006799981.1, from coordinate 262,388 downwards.
ACATCTGGGGATTTCTTTTTCCATCAGGTTGAGGTCAATTATGCAAGTATTTTCCTCAAGGGTGTAGATTCACATTGAGACAAAATGGAAAAGATACCCATAAACAAATAAGTACACCAACTAATAAAATTGTTTGTAAAATTAAAATTAAATTAGAAGAGCTGCCTGTTACCTTAGATTTTAGCCGTTTTCTTGTAGATTTTTCTGCAGTTTGGCTCAATCTCCAGCTGCCTGCTAAATGATTCTACATTTGACCCAAAGAATCATTTCATATACAGAACAGTTCTTGATCGACTGCAAGTCCAACCTTGTAGAGCCTTTTAAACACTGGATTAAACTTAAAATGTCCTGATACCTAAAAACCAAGAACTGAAAGAGGGTTTCCTCTCTCCAGCACAGTAAAGACATTTCTGTAGCTCAACCTACTCAGATTTGTGGGATCAGGTTATCATTAAAACAAATAGTTTGCCAATGATGAGTGACATTTAGCCTCTTGCATTCACACAGGGAAATTAGCGAGGAACATGATTAAAATGTCAAAAGGTCAGATTTCGTTGCAAAAAATAAACTGTCTCAAGAGGGAAGTTAATTGATTAGAGGCAACAGCAAACCACCGGATCGGAGTCAATGTCTCAGATCAATGAAGCAGCACTGACTGTGTAGGAGACCTCATTCTGCCCGAACCACCTGGACCTCCTGCCCTGCAGCGAGGATGACGGCGCTGTCGGCCTAATCCTCTGGAACAGCAGAGTCCACACAAACGGACTGCAGCCAGGAGCGTGGAGCTCTCTGCAGCCGCTACGGTCAAGGCTGAGGAAGCTTTGTAGTGGCGCTCTGAGGCTAAAGGATTCAGCTTTTAAAAGCTGAACTGGAAATGGAGCATCTTGGTTAAGAAAGGAGAGAACGATGACGGTCATCGAGTCTGAAACACAGAGCCGCCTTCTCTCCATTCAGGTTTTATCCTTAATGCAGACACATTCTCGTAGAAAGTCTCTCTAATAACAAACCTGAAGTTTAGCAAACAGCAATAGCAGTTTAGCAAATCTCTTCTGAGCTCCTATCATGGAACCAGCATACTTTGCAACAAAACAAGTATTCCCATCAAATATTTCTGGAAGGATACATTTGCAGTATATTGCTTGTAGTGAGGTCAATGAACATAAGAAAGGAAAGGGGTTTCAATATACAAGTGAATATGTTCCAGGTCAAAAAGCCATGAGGTAAAGAGAAAACAGCACTCACCACTTTGTCCTCCTGAAGCCCGGTCAGTCAGGCATGCAGAAAGAAAAGAAAGAGAATAAGAAATGTAAGTAAGAATGAAATAAAAACATGGAGAAATCTTGCTTCCCCTGCCAGGAATTAACTGCGTAATATGGTGGCTTGTGAAACCATTCATACATATTTTGTCATGATACAGCCACAAGCTTCTATATTTTTTATATTTATTATGTGTGGGTGTATCCATCTTCCTAAGAACAACTTCCCTGTCCCTGCTAATGAGAAGCATCCCCACAGCATAATGCTGCCATCACCCACCTGCTGAAGGGTTTTTTTTCCATTCTTTCACAAAAACCGGATTTGAAGAGTGCCCAACTGACAATAACTTGCGTACAGGAATAGATTACTTCCAATTGTACCTACCCATGAGATCCGAGTCTGTTTACTTATTCAGAGTGAGGGACTTCAAGGAGTTTGTAAATGACCTCATGACCCCTCACAGATTGATAGGTAGCACTGCTGATACCTTCACTAATTGGCGTTGTGCTAACATACAGACGCTTGCTATAAACCACCAAATGCTCTGCTTTAGTAGAGGTGGTAACAATGATGACGATCAATTAGTCAATTTTTTTTTAGTGACTGTATTCAGAATGATGAGGCTTAGTTTGCCTTGTCTACGGTTTTATCTTCCTTGTAGGCGTGTTGATTTGCTAAATTTACTCTCCCAGTTGTTGCAGCAGCTTCCTCCCCCTGACCGAACCCTGCAGCTAAACACTCCCGACGACTAATTAGGATGTACTTTTAGATGTGTGTGTTTGTGCCTGTGTGAGGTCATTAAATGCCACACCGGTAATGTGGGGAAGGGGGCCAGACACAGACCGTCACTTCTTTAAAAAGAAGACTCGCCTCCTGTTCACACACACACGCAAACATACACGCACCCCACTGTGTTGCTTATAGGGCACCTCCGGACCCCTGGGAGACCAAGACAGAGTGGTAGACCACCCCCTCAGCTCAAAGCTCAGCCTAATGCCCAATTAACCTTTACCAGGCCTTGCTCGGGTCACACTGATTCATGCACAGCTCGCACATGGGTGGAGGCATGCAGAAACACACACAGTTCTTGAATGTGGTAGATTTTAACCACGGTGACACACATACCACCACGGCTCATCACCTCCACCTGAGCTCCAACACCTGAGGCTCGAGCCAATGTACAGTATTTTGATTTTGTGAACAGCTGCGTGTCTTTACAATGCCCCAAAAACAAAACAATGACAAATATGAACCTGCTCACCTTTTCGCTGTGTACTTTGTTCTATATGTATATCCCAAGGCAGAATGTTTTTGTTCTTCAATTTACAACTGATAAAAAAAAACTATAAGTGTGTATCTTAAGTTTCTAATACATGTACTGCCAGGGCCGGCCAAAGCCTTTCTGGGGCCCAACACAGATTTTCACTTGGGGTCAATACAGTCAATACTGGATTTTTTGTCATTCTTAAACTACTCTATGTATGTAAGATGCCTATTAACATGAGCATCATTTGTAATTAGCTTACACCATAGCAGTGTTATTATAGCTGTTGATTTTAACCTTGCAAGAGTAGCAATCTAAAGAAAAAATATTTGGATTTTGAACTGCAGAGCGGTACTTATTATTTTAATTACTTGAAAATAGCATCAGTTGATACACACAAAGTTTACAGTAACAAGTTAACAAGTTTGATATCTTATGCTAACAGTGGCAGCAGCCAACAGCAGGAGGAGATTAACCTTTTAATTTGTGTAACAAATATAAAAATATAGAAATCGTTTTGCTAGCATTTTGTTTTTAGCCACTTAGCAGCCACTTAACCCGCATATGCCTTGGGCCGGCTCTGTGTACTGGGTAATTCAAACACAGGACCTTCTTGAGTCATGGCTACGGTGTTACCAGCTGTACAGCCCTCACTGTCATGTTTTATAAAATAAAAAAATAGTCAAAATGAAAAAGCAGTGTGTGAACATATAAGAACACCCTGTAATCCAGGACCTTGTAAGTAACTGTAAGCCGTAAAGAAGGGTGTACTTTCTAAAGGTATTTGTGAAATGTTTCTGTTTCCATGTATCAGAATGAGCTCTTCATATTATGGAGGTCCATAATATCTTTATAAATTAACAAGACCCTCATCAGTGTTAATTATTATGGGGGCTTGTAATCTGCAGCTTCACCACCAGATGCCACTAAATCTAACTTCCACTTAAATCATAATAGGTTTTGTTAAAATAATTGCGATCCCAATGAAACAGAAAAGCATGCAATCTTTCCCAAGAAAAACGAAAATTTCAGTCAGCTTTCATGGTGGCCAGTTTCAGATCTCATTAAAAGCAGCACAAGCAAATCCTCCTCTCACCGTGTTGGACCGCAGAGACACTCTTCCCCCACAGCGAGCGCAGAACTTGGTCTGGCAGTACGAACACAGGTTCCCGCAACCATCCGCAAACTTGGTCTTGTGGCAGATGCCGCAGGTTGGCGCGTCGTCCCGATGAACGGCTGAGCCCGCCGCCGCCGTGGCCTGCCGGATCACGGTGTCCCGGTAGCTGGTGAGCTGCTGCTGGATACCTCTGGGAAGAAGAAAAAAAAAGATAGAAGCGTGAAGATTGTTAGAAGTGACTGCAGGACTTATATCTGAAACAGAAACACTCGATAAAGTAATGGTGCTGTGTTTAACGTATGGGTCGATTTAAAGGTAAATGATAATCTGTTTTTCATTCTTCCTTGCATTTTCTAATGGCCAGTCCACAAATAGCCGGATATCTGGGAAAACAAATGCCCTTTTCGGTGTTTTGGTCTTCAATCCGCACAAAAATTCCCCTTATGATCACAAAAACAATTATTTCTAACAAATCCTAACTGTGTTTGAGTGTGTGTATGGGAAAACAAAGATTTAGGGTCCGGAGCGTACCAATCTATCCGTATTCTTGCTTAGACATGACCCCACGTCGAGATTGTATTGTGCCTTACGAACTTAATATACTAACACGCTACTTAAGAGTTAACTTCCTGTCGCCATTTATTAATATTAACGTTCTTGTTTTTAAACAATCTGATTGGCTGACAGGTTTTAACTTTGCGCTACACTGCCCCCTATTGGTTTGGCATGTTTAAAACAATACTGAGCGGGGAATTTGTGTGGATTCATGTGGATGAAACGGGGCTCAAGCTTGTCTTCATCAGACTAAAACACACTCTCCTGCATGGTTAAATCAAAAGGTGGTATTATTATTAATATTATTTTATTTTATTTCCTTTAGTACACTTTGTTTTTCAGTTGAATTGCCCAGGAAATAAGTCCATTTTTTCTGAAAAGTCAGTTCTGGAATGATTTATTATGGTCTCACAAACACCTTCCATTTTTAAACGGGTGTGTACACTTTTGAGAGCTGCTGTGAGTAACTTAATAAAATATAAATGCTAATATATTTGAATAAACAACAACAACAAATAACTGGAAGAGTGAATAAGACCATTTTTGCCAATAGTCTGTTCATATCACTGTTCCATGCAATCAGTTCTGTGTATGAAATTGTTACAGGCCGCATTGCCAGCACAAGAAACTCCTCAAATCGATATTTCAAAGGGAGGAGGAGGGGTATTGGTTTTATGTGGCGTTACAGTAAGCTGATTAATTGGATTTCACGCCGTGGAGATAGGAGAGAGTGAATACAGATGGGAGGAAAAAGAGAAAAGGAAAGGAAGATGAGCATAGCAGCAACTCTTCAAATTAATAACAAAAATACTGAAGTGACCAAAAGAGACTGAAGTGACCAAGAATCAGAGCTCAAGCCAAGCTTTCTGACATGTCATGCAAAGTCTGTTTCACTAATCTTTATTGTGTCTCAGTGATCTTTAAAATCACTTTAGTAGATAAATAAGGCAAACAACCAGATCTGAGTCATTCCACACCATATTTAAGTAATGTTAGCTCAAGATGAAGACTTGCTTATGATTGCATAATCTGGAAAATAGAGAACTAATATAATTCAATGTTTGAACACATCAAGACCCCACTCATCTGAATGAGGACGGTTATAAAAGCTCCACTTTGTCTGAATCTCACAGTCGTCATTGTTGGTGGGTACTTACAGGCTAGGGCTCTGCGGTGCCGACTCCTCGCCCATCAGCTCAACCAATCAAAACTACAAATCCCAGCAGAGGTTAGAAATCCAACATCCAGCTGTTTGCTCCACTTTTCAGCATCGCTGCTGTAGTCGTAAGAGGCCAAACCCTTCCTCTAAACGCAGCTTTCAGAGACGCCAAGAACCCAATGGGTAAAATACAAGCTACCCGCAGAAGAGTTAACACCTTACTTGGACACACATGCAAACATTTGTCACACTCTTATATAACTAATATACACACACACACAAAAAAAAACAAAATGCAAACCTGTAAAACCCACACAGGGATGCACGCTTCCTGGGAGAGATAAGGTCACAAAGAGGTGACCTGCTGCTGCAGCACAGCAGGAATCACTTCCTGATCCATGACTCTCGCTGAGTATTCCCCAACTACCGGCTCTGCTCTGCTGCTAATACAGTTAACCCTCAATAAACTGCAGGCCTGATATTTGGAACCTGTGTGATTGAATATACGTTTTTTTTTAACTGACAAATATTACATGGCTTCTCCTCCTCATGAACAAGCTTTGACCAGAGCTGAATCTGGTCCGTTGGTTTGTCGCTGTGAAGCCTCGTACCTACTTTGTTGTCTCAGAGGCGTTATGCTGATGCCATGGCTTTAATCCAAAATGGCTTTTTCTAGTATTAGGCCTAATAAATCCACTGCGGCTAGATGTAAGTAAAGTAGAGGCAGTGAGGCCCTTCCTCAATGTCATTTTCTGCTTGGGTTCATTGAGTACTTTTATTATTTCCAACAATTTGCTCCATCTTTGCTGTTACAGTAAAACCCCTACTGAGCATAGCCATAAAAAATTTCACATTTACCAATAAAAAGTGTGACTGAAAAATGCAAATCGAAGCACGTTTGCACCAAAAACGAGGGAGAATCTCTGCTTTAAGGAGGGAACTTCAAGTATCTTAATGTTTCATTTATAAATGATGGCAGGTTGGAGTGAGAACTAGCTAGCTAGCTAAATAGCTAGCTGGAAGTAGATTTAAGCTAAATCTGGTGTGACGCACACTAAATAATAAAACAAAACAAAAATGATTTGGAATACCAAAGTTGAAGGAGGGATAGCCTGGTCACCTCAGGCTTTCATTAGAACATAATCAGCCCAGAGACTACTTAACTTTACTTTTTAGATCACTTTTTTATATTGTTATGCAGAGAGACTTCTATTTTTGCTGCCCAGAAAAGAAATTAGGACAAACTTAGAATCCAGGAACATTTAGTTTTTATTACTACTTAGAAATTGTGGAGTACTTATTACTTTTACAAAATTAGAACATACTTCGAAAGTCCAGACGATACCTACTCGCTTGTACTTTAGCAACCCAGAACAGAGATTAGAACAAATTTAGAATCCAGAAAAATTACCCAACCAACTCAGAACAGGAATGGATGATCAACACTATTAGATTCTCTTTCTTTTGCTCTTTCCTTTCGTTTGTTATTTTGTCTGTATTTCCTTTTGAATTCATATAAAGTACTTTGAATTGCCTTGTTGCTGAAAATGTGTTTTATAAATGAAATGACCTTACCTTACCACATGGCTTAGCTGAGGACTCATCTGTAGGCTAATGCTACCTATTAGAGTCTACCCTGTCTCTTTTACCAGCTGTCTGCAGCAAATGATCTCTTTAGCAAAACAGAATATTACTTTGAAAGTCAACAAAACAAAACAGAGAAGATATCCTAACACTGCGCCAAGTTCCAGTTAACAATGTTTAGTTGCATAAAGGCTCTTTCCGATGTTTGCTGTTTAAACTGGCAGAAGCAGGAAGTACGTCTTCTACAAATTAGTCAACCACAACAAGCCATCAAATCTTCTGCTGCAAGAAGCAGCTTCTAGAAACGTATGGTTTGAGGGTGGGGGCAGATTTTAATTAGGATGCAGGGAATAGAAGGGAAGGACGGGGAAACACATGAAGGCCAACATCAGAAAGAAAAATGCACAGAGAAAAAAACAGAACTCATTAAAGAAATTCAGAAATATTATATTCAAATGAAGCCACAAGGTTACAGCAAAGTGAACATAATTCCTCAGTTTCTTGCACAAGCACAGAAACAAACCTCATCATTTTTCTCAACAAAATCTTTGATCCTTTCACTTGCTTGGAAAAGCTGTTGTGTGTGTAATGCTTTATATACATTTCAAACAAAACCTTCATGGTTCAACAACATTGAAAGTGTAAAGAAGCTGGGAAAGTTTGGTCCGTGATGATGCAAAGTGGCATGTGTTACAATCAGAGGATAAACTTTAACTTCTGCATAGAAATTATATTCCATATTTGAGTGTTGTATTCTAGTTGGCATATTTACATTTTTGAATTGCTAAATATGTCTGACAACAGTAATGCTGGATTTCTTTTGGCTTTTTGGAGAAAGTCATTAAACATCTTAAACAAAGAAGAAACTAAATGTTTGGGGGTTTTTTAGGTTGCAGGAATTGGTTTACATTTTGCAACCCTAGCACTACTTAATATACAACTGAAACCAGAAGTTTACATACACCAAACAAAAAGACATCCTCACTGATGTTACTTTATATTTACAGTCTCAAGAATTACTAATTAAACACTGATAAATCTAAAAAAATAAAATAAGAAAAGGCAAACAATTGGAAATAAAATGATTATACTATAGAAATCAGTGTGTCAGTGGTGATTTTGTTAAAACTATTTCTTAATGCCGGTTGTAAGCAAATGTTCTCAAATTAAAGTTTTGCATGTGATTATGCTTCAGCAATAAAAAATTAAACAACTTTACCAGGAGTGGAAAAGTAAGGGTAGAGTGTGAATTTGATGCTTCGATCATTTTCCTTTTAAGCTTAAGGTTATTTTCCTTTCAAATAAAAATGCTCAACAAATACTGAACCTGTTGCATAGAGATGTTTTCAGAAAGAAATAAAAACAGTTGCATCTATGAGGGACCACCTGAAGTGTGTATTAATACAAAATGCCTTGTCCTGTCACTATTTACAATGGCACAGCAGCATGCACAGCGCTGACTCACTCTAAACAAGTACGTTACCAAGAGAGAAAAAAAGACCATTTACCCACTGTTTCTCGCTGTGACTCACTAGTGTGTTTTTAATGGTTATTGGATGATAGAGTTTGTGGCAGAAAGGAAAGAGATATATTGGGTTCAGGATATTAAGTGAGTTTGAGGGGAAAAAATACTGGAGAAGATGGATGGAGATGCTGTGAAGAAGAATGGGAGAGCAGAGGGGAAGAGCTTCTGCAGGACATTTATAGCGCCGTGACAGAAACTGCGACTAGCTGTAACTCAAAGCTGGACAGAATCGAGACCTTAGTGGCAAGGACAGGCCAAGACGACACACGGGGCTTTCACCGTTGTCATGTTATTACTTCAGACTTTCTCTTTCAGTCTTAAGTATTACAAAGAAAAAGATCTGAACTGTTGGACCGTCTACTCTGAACCAACTATGGAAAAACAGCTTTCAGTTTTTAAGCTCAAATCTGAAACAAACTTCCAGAAAACTGCAAAACTGCTGAATTCATTTAAATCAAGGCTAAAACCTCATTTACCGAGCTTCACCTTTGATTTATAATAAGTGGAATTTACATTAACTTTTCATTACAGCTCTTTATTTTGCCACAGTAACGTACCGTTTCTTTTTTGTTTTGTTTTTTTGTGTTATGTTTTTATTTTGCAAAGAAACTCAAACTGTCCTATTCCTAACATGATCCTTGCCCGTTATGATCGATGTAAGAGATGGTTTGATCTTCCTCCTTCTCTCCCTGCTCTGTGTCCATGGAGCCTCCTTAACTCCTCTGGGATTTAAGGTCGTAGTTCAGGTATTATTTGTGCTTCTGAGATGCTGCTGTAAAAACTGTAAAAAATACCTTGTTGCCATGGTGACGAATAACAACAAAAGTGTCCAAAAGTGAAAAATTAAGAGCAAAAATCCTTCCAGCTGCAAAGCATCCAAAACCAGAGGGAATAATTATCCGAACATGAAATTCCTCAATCAAGGAAGTTATGAACAAACTTCAGGATGCAAAAGAATTGAGACTGGGAAGAAAATATAATGCAATTCCACACCAGACTAGATATTTGTATTTGTTAAAAAAAAAATTGGGGGAAAATTATCTAATTTGTATTGACGTGTCAACTACGTGCATATATGGTCATACACAAATAAAAATGTTCCTCAGGTGTGAACATTTTGTAAATCACTATTTCTCACATTTGTGAAAATACAAAAAAAAATAATAATTCAAGGAAAGCCAGAGTAATTATGACTTTGACACATAAGTTTTCTTTTTACTTCAGCTGGTGATCTCAGTTTGATGGAGAATAAACATTGCAACGATAAATCAAACAACCAGAAGCAATTGTCCAGTTGGGACAGATTATCAGATTTCCTAACACAAACCAAAATAACCAGCTGTTTATCCTTTACAAGATATGCATAAAATATTTCAAAGATTCAAAGAACGTAGATAATCTTTATTAGCCAACGCTGAGTTTTAAAAAAAAAACCTTTGCACATTGATTTAATCCAAGAAAGATGCCAGCAAGCGTTTTCTCCTTAGCTGCCAATTTACTTAAGTCTTAAGAACTGGATTTGATGATCACACAAGGACACTGCTCCGGGCAGAGGAAAGACAATGATCTCACAATGAGAACATATTTTATACAACAGCCAACAGCCATTTTTCACATTTATAAGACATCATTTAAGCTTCTATAATCCAGAACTAGCATTACTGCATGTTTCTACAGGTTGGAAGGACAACCAAACATCACCCTAATCTTTAGAGATCATCATAATAAATTAATATTACAGGAAAAGTGAGTCACATCAACTCAATTTGTCTGTGAATGAGTTAAAATGATCTTCTGGCAGTCAGCTTTAGTTTAATAGACTTGGGAAAGTAGATTCTGACGTTTGCAGATCTGTTTTTGTTCTCTCCTTGTTGGGCTTAATGGAGCACACCCATTTTCCTAATGTCTGGCTAACACAGCGCATCAAAGATACCACAGAATAAATGTTTCCCAGAGCAGCAATCAATCGATTTTTTGAGAAAATTTAAGATCAGCCAATAAATAAAAATGATCAGCAGTTGATCTGAGGCATGGCTCTATGTTGTTTAGGCTCATATTTTAATTTTAAGAACACAGAGATCACAAAAAGCAGCGGTGATCACTCTGGCATCCCCGGAGAAGGAAGGACGTCCCTCAAAATGAAAACCCAAATGCAGATTAATTTACAGCTGAAAATAAATCCACAATAACTGCATTTCTTCTTACTTTGTCAGTCGTTTATGAGATAAATTAATTTGCAGTAAAGCTTTTCTATGCAGCACAGGATACAGTTTTACTTATTGTAAAACATTTTAAGCAGATTTTCCAGTTTAATGAAGACACTGCTAGTTTGAGCCAATAATTGTTACTGTGTGTCCACTCCATCTCAACACTTTCTAACAGGCTCACAATTAATTTGCTCTCCAATCTCCCAAAATAGCTTTGGACCCTCCTCCGCCACAGCTTGTCTCCTGCATTAAAGTGTGCACTTACGCTTAAAACACCTCCAAAACATTAAAGATCCCCCTTACTTGACATGACAGTTAATGGGTCTAAAAATAAGGCAGATAAAATAGCTGAGTCCTGAAGTCCTTGAGCGTCGCAGTTGTTTTCGGGCCAAATGTTGGCGCTGGCTCTTCCGGTCCCGGCCGCTCGTGAAGCAGAGCGGCACCGGGTTGGGAGCGGGAGCCAGCTCCCTCTCTTTCCCTGTGGTGACTCAGGCCTCTTTGGCCGAGTATGAGTCACTCCGCCAGTTCCGGGATCGATATTCAAAAAAGCAGGCAGACATGAATCAAATAACAATGAGCGGTTTCAGAGAAAATCACCTCACAGCCATTAAGAAATTAGGAGCTCCAACTTTTCCGTCTCATTAGCAAGCAGCAAGTTCACTTTTGTCCCCCTGCCATGGACTTCGCCACGTCCAATTTTCAAACTTATGGTGTCAGCATTGTATGTTTCTTCCTACAACCTCATTTTACTCCTTTATCCAATCTAGCAGACGCACACACATATAAAAACGCACACATAATGCGGACAGGTCATCTTGGAGATTGATTGCGACTCGCTGAGTGTCCCATAATAGACGAGTATTAAAAAAGTTTCCTCCCTCTCGTGCTGTCTGTGAAATTGAATGGAAAGTAAAATGCGAGCCAGAATTAGAAACAGGGATCTGGTCTGCAGCAGCTGTGTGTGCGTACAGAAAAGGTGTTTGTGGAAATGCAATGCAGAGCCTCCTCAACTCTTTTTAACACCTCATTATTTGCAGAAAACAGTTTGTCGCCTCTGCAGGCTGATAGAAATCTTTGATGACTCAGATTGTTATTAAAACGTCTCCCATACATGGACAGTTATTGATAAATGCACACCACACTCAGAAAAAAAAAACTGCTTCTGTCTCTTTGATGCAGGACAACTTGAGTTTCTGAAGCCAAAAAAGTACAGTGCATTCAAAATATTGCAAGGATATACCTAATTATGGTTGGAAAAGAAATAAAAATAGATATTTAACATACTTTTGAAAGCATGAACAAAAGACCCTGAGATGTGTGTGATAACTAAAAAAATATTTTCAAAGAAACATTCCTCTGATCCAGCCAAACTAAACAGATGGGAAACAGGGCTCACCACCCAGGGTGTTGTGCAGTCTGAGGGTGGTGACCAAAACAACAGTCAGCACAAAGTGTTCTGTGGTACAAAATGGCCAAAACTACAAAAGTACAAGAGGGAAGAGAAACCAAATGACAGACAGAATTTAATAAACATAATTAAATACAGAATAAAATGCAGAATTTTGCATTATTAACTGACACCAGCAACCAAGAAGAGCGATATAGATGTCTTTGTAGCTATATTTGTTGTTACAACGATGAAAGTCATTGTAACAAAATAAAAATCTAAACTTTCAGATCTATAGATGTTTCTAGATCAGGAGAAAAACTTCAGGGAGGCTGCAGGATCGCGAGAGTTAAACTCAAAAACTCTGCCAGTCGTGTGACAAATAAAATAAAATAAAAAATAAAAGGCAGAATTTTGAATTATTAACTGAAACCGGCACCCAAGAAGAGCGATATAGATGTCTTTGTAGCTATATTTGTTGTTACAACGATGAAAGTCATTGTAACAAAATAAAAATCTAAACTTTCAGATCTATAGATGTTTCTAGATCAGGAGAAAAACTTCAGGGAGGCTGCAGGATCGC
>NW_006799981.1:244678-249740 GCF_000485575.1 Poecilia formosa | reverse complement strand
ATTATATGGACGGAAGACACTCCCTGAAATCACACCATGCCTCTGTGGCCTGATAAGTTTCTGTTTCTCGTGAGAAATTGACCTTGGTGTCTAACAGAATCAAAAAATATAACTCTTTACTATGGGCCCTTTGTCTAACAGCGTGTGACTCTTTCTCGGCCTTGGTAAAGCATCTCAACAGAAACCAAATGACGGACAGAATTTAATAAACAAAATTAAATACAGAATAAAATGCAGAATTTTGCATTATTAACTGACAACAGCAACCAAGAAGAGCGATATAGATGTCTTTGTAGCTATATTTGTTGTTACAACGATGAAAGTCATTGTAACAAAATAAAAATCTAAACTTTCAGATCTATAGATGTTTCTAGATCAGGAGAAAAACTTCAGGGAGGCTGCAGGATCGCGAGAGTTAAACTCAAAAACTCTGCCAGTCGTGTATATCAATGGAAATGTTTGTGACAAATAAAATAAAATAAAAAATAAACAAAGGTCCTGAGTATTTTAAAAGTATACACAAGATTTTACATTTTGCTGCTTTCTTTATCAGACATATTGTGGTGTGAAATTTAACACTAAAGTATTTTTAAAAGGGAGATTTTCCTTTTTGCACATTTAAACTTTTTAAATGTGCAAAAAATGGTTTATCCGGCTCACTTGACAGCAGTTCCACCTTCCGAACCAAAAGTAAACACTCACTGTTAACGCAGCTCTCATTAAAGCAGCTATTTTTCCAAATGCTGTATAAATTAATGAAAAACAGAAAGAAAAACAATCCAAAATAATCAGCCATTGAACCTAAATGGCGTAAGCCAAAACTGACCGTTATACTTCCGGCTTACAGTAGCAGAAGCCAAAGTACGGTGTCCATTAAAGGACATTCCACACCAACTGCCAGAACCCAAAGAGCAAATGTCTGCTGACATACTGAAGCCACGGCCCTGCACTCTCAATAACTGCACACTGTCAGGGTTCATAAATATGGTTAAAATGGAAAAAGTGGAATTCGGAGCTTTACAAAAATTGTGGAAATTGATTTGCAGACACCCCCAAAAATAAAATACTTCTCTTATTACTGACTTTGGACAAATGTTGCTGTTTTCATGCACATGTTTTTGGCCGCTCCGTTCAAATGTGCAAACCTCATTTGACATGAACGACTCGATGCAATCAACTCCCCACCTCCACCACATGCTTACTCTGCTGCTGCAAAATCAATGACTGTGTGCAGTGGATGTGTTTCCTTTTTACCAGTTGGCAATTTAAACTCAATTTGACACCGTTGGATTATAACTAGGATCAAACTGCTTCTATAATTGGACTGTACTGATTTGATTATACATTCCTGGACATGAATTGGATCTGTTTACCTTTTAAAGCATCTTGAGATGATGCTTGCTGCGACTTGGTGCTAAATAAACTGAATTGCAATCCAGTTTTTATGGGACAAAAATTGTTCTTAAAATTACACAGTAAAAAATTAACAGCAATATTTAGGTTTATTTAACCTGTCAAAGAAAAAAATATGGGTCTTCATGTTTTAAAGTGATATTTTCACCATGTCATTAATAGATTTATAAACTGCGATTTTATAAATCTATTACAATATTTAGCTTTTTTAATTCAAAATTTATTTGGGAAGCCAAATACTTAGGTTTAGGCTGAATATTTAGCTTTCAAACTAAATATTTAGTTAGCAAGCTGACTAAAAATAAATATAAATGTTTGAAAATGTAATGTCTAGCTTGAAAACTAGATATCTAGCTCAGAATTAAACTAAATTGAGTTTGCAAATTAAATATTTAGCTTCCAAATGTTCTAAATGTTATTTGAAAGCTAAATATATAAACTAAATATTTAGTTAGGAACTCTGACATTTATAAATGTATGAATAACATGAACACCTACATCTTTTTTTTTTCCTATGACAGGCTAAATATACCTAGGTATTGCTGTTGATTTTTTACTGTGTAACTTTTCAAACTGCTCTATGAACAGGTGGATTTTTAGCCTTCGTTTAAATGAACTCAGTGTTACAGGGATCTTGCAGTTTTTTGAACTTACGTCAAAGTAACTATGTTACAGTTACAGTTATTTGAGTATTCAGTAACCTGCTTACGCTTTTTTGTGTACTGATGCACAGCTCCATTATAATGAAACCCAAATATTTATTTAGACACAGATTTATGGGTTAAAATATTTCTTTTTCTTTCCTACAAGCTGCTCTCTGCTGCTTGCATACCTCTCCGTTTGGGCCTGCATGTGCTGCGATGCGGCCTGGCCGCTCACCATATGGGAACGGGGACATGCAGCATCTCTCGCTCTCTAGTCGTCTCTCACTGTGCCAGAGCTCTGCTGCTTCTCCCTCATGCCGCCACGTTGAACTGCCGGGGTGTACTCTCACCTCCCCTCTTTCTCCGCCTCCATCCCACCAGCACTACCTCTTCCTCATACATCACGCTCCGTCAGACGGGTGCTACAGGTTACCGGAGAGGAGAGATTTGCAGTGTTGAAAGCACTGAGAGCTGTTCGCCTAGGAATCCAGCGCAGAAGAGCACATGCAGGATTCGGGGGAACCCCATTAGAAAAGAAACGTGGTGATTCATCCCCAAACTGACAGCAGTAATTTCATACACAATAGCACAAGTGTACAGTGTGCTTCTTAGCTAACCATCTCTGTCATGTAGACTTTGCTTTTCTCCTCATTTCTCCCTCCCCTCTTCTCACCTCCCCCTTCCTCCCCTTCCTCTTGGTATACTTCTCTGACTGCCTTTCCACCCACTCACTGCTCATCCTCGCTTTTTCTCTCCATTTCTCACTTCTTCCTCTCTCTCTCCTGCTCTCTCTTTCCCTAAACTCTCTTTTGTAGCCATTTCAATCCTAACATCAAGAAATGTGTAGATGTAGATGCTATTGTTAATAAATATTGAATTTAATTTACATCAACCTTCTTCTTTTCACCAGCATTAGGATTAATATCACGTAAGTGACAATAAAGAAAAGCCCTTCATATGGGGAAAGTCCAGGTAAAACCTATGATTTTATGTGACGAAGTGAAAGGCGTTCCAGTCATTCTCATTTTAGCTTTTCTTTCTAGATATCATAATTTTATAAGCAACATCTGCTGGGAGATTGTCTGTGTTGAAACTTTCTTTTAAGTCAATAAGTACCAAAATAGAGAAGGTTTTAAAACTTCTTTAGATGCATAAATTGAAATATATTTAATTAAAATTGTAGTTGATTTTCAATAGATTAGAGCTATAGCCACTCCAAAACTCTTTACTTTGTTGTCTTCACGCTACTTTGTATCCAGAGCAGAGAACCCAAAAATTATACTCAAGTAAAGGCCGTGCTACTTCCACATATTTTTACTAAAAGTAAAAAAGTATTTGGTAAAAAGTCTACTCAAGTACTGAGTAATTGATCAAATTATCAATCATTTAATATTTTAAAATTACATAATGAGACAGACCAAAATAAACTGCAGGCAGGTGTGTCTCTTTTTGTCTAGTGAATTTCTGGTTAAAACATGTTTGTTTTTCATTCAGTGGGTAGAAAATCCAAAACTTTTACTCAAGTAAGAGTAAAAATACTTCATAATAAAATTACTCCAGTAAAACTCACAAGTAAAAATCCTCCTAAAAGTATGTTTATTCAAAACAGTTCACTGTAATTGAGTAAATGTAACTAGTTGCTATGTTTGTAACTAATTTGGCTGCATGCTTGATTTGTGTCCATGTAGAAATGGAATTTAAATTCTTGTTTTCATTTCTGGACTGCTGTCATAATAATCCCTCCCAGGTGCCACCCTCCCAAAGATCTGTAAAATTTAATTTCTAATGAACATTTAACACTGGAACTGTTAAATATCCAAATTAATAAACAAAACAACAAATAAAGTCTTTGTCAATGAAATAACCCTTCCAAATCGTGGCTAGTTGAAACCACTGCACCAAACTGAAGTCTTAGTGTCATCCAGGTTTTGGTAGAAACAAAAAAAAAAACAGTCATGCAAATAGAAATTATTGATCTTGTTTTAATTTATTACATGATTAATTGATTTATTGCTTATTGCAACAGACTTACTGACTCTAGTATGGAAGAAGCTCATTTCATCCGCTTGTATCTGTGATCTGTTCTTCCATTTATGATCCATATGTTATGGATGTAGTGAGAGCTGGAACATGTTTAAACTTGTAAACTGTGATCATTACTGCTAATTATTTTAATGAAAGTTGCACTTCACACAATATGTCTTGCTTGGTCAAGGAGAGAGTTAGACCTTCAATGCCAGAGAGTTGGAGATCCACAGGCACTGTGCGAAAGTCGTTGAGACAACAATGGATCCCCAACTAGGCTTTTAAGTAATTATTGTCTCCAAACTCCCAATCTGGTCCTTGTATAAATAGACCAGCAGCTGTTTAGGGCCAAATTAAATGTGCTGGTCGAGATCTGTGCCGCGGCACCAGAAACAAGAAATACAAAAAGAACGACAAGGAGAGACTCGACTCTGTCACTAATGCTTGCATGCTAGCATACAAACACAGGCAGTTGCGATCAAACAGAAAACAGGAAGCGGGGTGTTGACGAGTGAGGGTGAGCAAGAGTGAGAAGCAACCAAGCTGCAAGAAATGGAAATAAAAGAAGAGGCGATGGAAGAAGAGATGGGAGAGAGAAGGAACGGACAGATGGAGAGAGCACCAGAGCCAACAGCAGAGCTAAGTGGGTAGTGTGCTCCCCAGACAGCGCTCCATATGGCCTGGCAACGCCACGCAAACACACAGAGACACAGCATGTATATGCACATGCATGGACCCAAATATACCTCCACACAAACAAATGAAATTTTCACAGGTAGTGTGTGTTCACACATTAATTACCATGTACCCACGGCTTGACAGAGTACAGTGTCCCACTCATTACAATTGAGATTGAAACAAATACTGTACTGTCTGTGATATCTATCCATTTTCTTTCACCCTTTTCTGACCCTAGTGGGGTCAGGAGGGATGCTGGTGCCTATCTCCAGCGAGACATTTCAGGCGAGAGGCACCCTGGG
>NW_006799981.1:218421-244612 GCF_000485575.1 Poecilia formosa | reverse complement strand
CACACACGCACACACACACCTAAGGAGAATTTAGAGAGACCACTTAACCTAACAGTCATGATTTTGTTCTGTGGGAGGAAACTGGAGTACCCGGAGAGAACCCATGCATGCACTGGGAGAACATGCAAACTCCGTGCAGAAAAACCGGGGCAGGGAATCGAACCCAGGACCTTCTTGCTGCAAGGCAACAGTGCAGCCTCGTCTGTGAAACCGACATATAATTTATTATATCATATGTTAGAGCATCAGTTATCTCGCTGGGCTGGAAGCCAAGGGCCGGTCATGTTTGGCCTCTGTTCTGATCTTAATAAGAAAAATAAAGATGGGACAATCCTTCAAGAAGCTGATAATACTAATGTCACAAAACAGACCTGAGGCTCTCACACACTCAGGCGTATGCTGCGTATCCTGTGAGTCACGCAGACTCTGCAAATATGGTCATACATTTGTAGTGACAAATTCTTTCATTTCGCCAGAGAATTTTCTACTAAAAAACGTGAACATTTCTGAGTTTGAAACTGTGAAAATTGTCTTGAAAAAAGCTGATTTATTATTATTTTTATTATTATTATTATTATTATTATTATTAATCTCAGAAATTTTCTAGAAAAAGCTTGGAAATTTCAAACGTGGTCTCCACTGAGCGTATTAATGTAAATTAAAATAGATCTTTCAAGCAGATTTATGTGATTTGTGGTTGTGAATACTTAGGATTCAATATATTAATTTGAAATAAAAATGCACCGATTCGATATTAATATCTGTATTGGTTCCGATATTAAAAAAAAATCTAGTTCAGGTATCGGTGACAATGTTTCCAATTCATAATAATAGATCTATTCAGTTTAATTCTATGCATAATGATACCATGCTTTATTATTTATTCAACATTATATTTAAAACTCCTAACTGCACTTTCTGAACCGTTTGAAAGGTTTGTTGCAGTTTATTTTTAGATTTGAGCAACAAATCCGTTCTTTTGTTTTTGTCAGTTTCAGTTTATTTTACATTGGTTGTTGGATTAATAATTGTAACGACTGAACAAATTAAATTTGGGCTGTTTTTTGGCATGTTATCAAATATTTGTAATTTGTAATTCAATACATTTTATGTCTGTGTTTTAAAAAAGAAATGCTTTAAATCAATTCAGCACTGCTTTTCAGATATCGGATACTAAACCTCAGATATCAGTATCAGAATTTGAAATTAATTTGAATTAAATAAACTTCACCAAACTACCAAAATTCACTTTTTAGAAATAACAGCAGATTTTAGATCAGACTGCAGGGGGATTCCTGAAAACCTGTTTGCCCCAGTTGTGGCATCAACCTTTTCTTCATGGGTTAGAAGCAAAAATGAAAAGACTTGACAAACTGATCTAGGAGTCCAGTTGTCTCCTCATTGACCCAGAGCAGAAGGAGAGGACACAGGCTGCAAGCCAAGACGTCATCATCAACGGCGGACATCTTTCATCCCATGCATGACATAATAACGGCACTGGAAAGCTCCTCCAGCAACCGACTGCTGGATCTGGAAGGCACTAGGAAGGATCATCCAGGAGCAGACCGGCTGCACATCTACAATCCTCTGCTTCCAACAGATGACATGCAAAATGGAAAGTGTATTCCAATCATATGACCAAATACATTTTGTCACACACCATCATAGAAACCTGCTCATGCAATAATCAGTTTTTAGGCACAACATTGCCTCCAAAAAGTGGATAACCATTTGCAGGTCGCTTCATTTTAGTCACAATTAAATGTTTCAGATCAACTTTTCATCTGGTTTTTCTTGAAGTTAGAGAAAAAGTTGGACATAATAAAACATTTTCACCAAAATAATTCGTAAATAAATTGCTGAATCATACATGTGTTTTATAAAAGTTTGTGAAATTTATTAAATTAGGATAATTTTGGGGCGTTTTTATTGAACTACAACTTAGGATGGTAAAAGATCAATTCTAAGAAAATTACACCCAGTGAATTAAAAAAGCACAATTAAATGAGATGAAAAGTAAAGGAATTTAGCAAAAATAGATAAAATAAAATACATAAATAAATAAATTATTGAGCCCTTAATGTATTTTCAGGAATTTTGCTTATTACTATTTTTTACTTTTACAGTTTTGGTAGTTTGTAATTTGTAGCCATCCTGAGTGGAAAAAATAACTTTATAGGATATTTTTTCATCACAAAAGTAAAATCCACTGGCTGCTTGTCTCCATTAGATAATACCTATTCGTGGGATGTCGCTTAGTTTTATTTTGATTTAATCAGGAGACAAAACGTCACATTTTATAATAATCATCTGCCAACTGGAGATCAGAGCCACACATAGGGTGTAATATTATCTGTTATGAAATCATTTACAAATAAATTACAGCTTTTGAGATTTGGTATTTTAATGATTAATTAAACATATATCATTATTAATAATTTGTTTGGAGTCTGAAATCCACACAAAGAAATTTGGGTACAAATAGTAGAAGAGGTGAACTGACTCCAATTTTCCAACTAAAGGGCAGATTAAGTTTTCTAATATATTATACTTATTTTATTAGAAAGTTTTGACAACACAGAAACTCAAGCACAGCCTTTCACTACACTATCTGTGTTTCAACAGTCAATTCATAACCCTTCCTGGAAGAACCATCCAGTATTGGTCAAACACCCCAGGTTATGGTTACAGGCAAATACGCTTAAAATAACATACATTTAGATGATAATATGATAAAATATTCAATCAATGCATTTGTTTCCTACCCAGTAAAACCTAATTTCTGTCTCATCTAAAGACTAATTACAAAACTGAACCCTTCAGAGGAACAACTGAGAGTTTGGTCAAGTGTCTTCCAGATACCAGCTGGAGCAGAAACTCGTGGGAAGACCAGGATCGCAGCCAATCCCTGAAGGAAGGCAGGAAGTGACTCCTCGCCAATCCCAAGGCTCATTGAGGTTACTACAGGGCCGCTGGGCCGTCGCCATGGTACCCTGCTAACAGGGGACACCTGGCCAATCACGTTTGTTGATGTGAGGCGTAAACATCCTTCCACCATGCTGCCCTTACATCAGGAGGAAGGAGAGGCATGGACTAAGATACAAACATATGACCAGACCCATTTAGTTATCTGGTTCCAATATGTTTTTAAATGTGATATAAAATAATTGTTTCTGAAAGCATTGGCTTACAGCATTTTAGAAAAGCTCCTTTGATTAGTAATTATTAAGGCTGCAATCAGTCAATTAAATTATGTCTTTCAAAGCCTTTGTATGGAGATTAGCTAAAGAAACACTCGGTCTCCTACACACTGACAAACTTCTGGAAGTTTTGGTCTTATTAAAAGTTGAAACCCCGCTGAGATTAAGTCCTAAAAGTACGCAGGGGTTAAGTTTAAAACAAGCAGTGTTCTCCGGCGGTCCTCTCGGACTGCCAGCAGCTTAGTCAACAGATCAAAAGAGGTCCGCTTCTGTCTGTACCGAGCCGATCAGACGTACAAAAAACCCTTGGCAGGAAATGACAGTCAGCATCCAGGTTTCTCTGCCCACATCGTTTCTCACACATTGCGAAACTTTTAAGTGAATCATTACCTGACATTGAGTAACACGCAACATACAGTGAAGGGAATAACTATCTGATCTCCTCCTGATTCTTTAGGTTCATAAGGAATATGAATAAGTTTAGGTAACACTTTATTTTACAGGGTGTGCATAACACTGACATGATACTGTTTAACACCTGGCATGAAGATGAAGAAGTCTTCATGAATGTTTACAACTGTTGTCATGAAGTGTCATTTGGTAAACAATGATACTTTTAATGCAAAGTTGACCATTTTAATTGACTTTTAATACAAGGTTTAATGCAACTTTTCAATAAAAGAATAATTATTTACCAAATAATGACACTTTTAATGCAATTTTTCATTAAAAGTGTTTCCTGACAACAGTCGTAAACATTCATGAAAACTCCTTCATCTTCAGGACAGGTGTCATGTCACATTTATGACATTGTCATTAAAGTCTTGTGCACATTCGGTCAAATAAAGTGAAGTTTACATACCAGCATGTCACAGTGAAAGTCTAACTCCAAAAAACTGTGTATGTACCAATGTGCCACACAGATGTCAGTCATTCAGTTCAAAATATTTCAGAGGTGTGGCAAAAAATTTGAGTCTTTGATGAAAATTCAATAATTTGATTCAGGACTATGAGCAAAGTTATACTACCTAAATAACTCCTCATGTTCTTCAATTTACATTAAAATCTGGAAAATATTATCATTATATTGTTTGTATTATCACACAAACAATAGCTACATGTTCAGATCATTTATTCATGTTGATATTAACTTTTATGATGTTTCTGTCAGCTAAGTGATTTGGAATAGTCCCTTTTATTCAGCCAGCGGTCATGTTTATTACTTTAGGATCAATATTTTTGCTGAACAATTCATAGATACCCATCAACCTAACAGTTATGGTACAATGCACAAGGAGAACATGCAAACTCAGGCCGGGATTTAAACCCAAAACCGTCTTTCTGCACGGCCACAGTGCTACCAGCTACATCCCCCGTGGAGTTTTAAAGTAAACATTGTTGTGAAATTATAAAGACTTTTTTTCATCTTTTGATGAAACAAATAGAGAGAAGAAATAAAAATGTCACAGAGCTGCAGAGTATTATTCAGTCGTCCTGAATAATAATATCTTAGGATTTGATTTAAAAAGGCTCAGACCAAAATTTTAAAATATAAGAATTTTGTATTAAATGATTAATTAATAAATTAACTTTTAAATTATATTTGAATTAAAGCGTTCATGCATTCATTTTCTGAGTAAACTTGAAAGATATGGTCTCTTGCCTTTCCCATCATAAACAAGAATTGTTCTAAATGTCTATAAACTTGGTTAAAAAAAACAAATAAAAAAAATTTCAAAAATGTTCAATTTGACACTATGCTCCTAAAAAAAGAAAAATTAATAATAGTTAATTTATGTTAATTAAAAACACAATACCCTCATTTTCAGGCTGCAGTTCAGTGAACTGAACACTTTTTTGTGTAATAATATGAAAAACATTGTTTCTGTAAGTAAATAAATACTCTCCATATGATGAGATTAACCAGAAAAACAGATAATATGCAACTGTTAAACTATGAAATAATCTCTTACATCTCACACAAAAAGAACACCTAAAATATCAATCTTTTATTATTATTATGGTGTCACTGAATCAAAAAACAATTCACAGATGATTCTTCAAACACATCAACATCAAATGACAGAATTAGATTCAAGCAACCCTGACAAATCATGTTTCTATTTCTGACCACTGACATAGAAACTGCCTTAACTTAAATGTGGTAAAGGACAGAGCATCACTGAGTGGTTCCATAATAAATAATTGCTTCAGACCAAAACATCAAGCTTCTGTCTCTGCTAATTGGAGCAAAGATGGAAGCTGTATTCCAGAGAAGGCTAACCTCAAAGCAGCAGCTTACTGTCATTAGGAAAGTTCAGCTTAACTCTTAATTGCAAACTTTACATCAGACAGAAGCTCCTAAGAACAGAGTTTACACTGACATGGAGGATCTGACTCCCGATGACTTCACAGGCAAATAATGGATTTGAAACTTTTTCAGTTCTAGCTGACAACATTTTCCTGTTTTGTTTTCTGTGCTGCCCCCTAAAATATGGCGTCCTGGATAGCTGCCTTAAGTGGCTTTGTCAGCTAAATTGGAAAATGTTCCTTTAACTTCTATAATGTTTGATTTAAGTATTGATCAGACTTTTTATAGATATACGTCTGAGTAAAATGAACACTGTTCTTTTATTATTCTATGAGCTACCGACAACATGTCTGAAATTCCAAGCAAAAATGTAGTATTTAATTGCAAAAAATGAGAAATGGTCAAAATAACGAAAAAGATGCAGAACTTTCATACCTCAAATAATGTAAAGAAAACAAGTTCATACTCATTTAGAACAACAATACTAATGTTTTAACTCAGGAAGAGTTCAGAAATTAATATTTGGTGGAATAACCAGGAGGTTTTCAATGGGGTTCGGTGCATTTTTTCAGAGCTGAATGCATGATACGTTGAACTTTGACTTTATTTAAAAAGGAACTATTTAAAACTCAAACATGAATATTACCATCTCATGCCTTGTACTAGATCAGCTTAATGCAACATTTACAATCCAGAGCCATATTTTAAATAAGACTTGTGTAGAGCCACAAGTGTTGCATGACTTTAAAAACAGTGACAGCATAAAATGTTTGATAAACATTTACTTCAGGAAATTTGTTGTCATTTTTAAAGAATCCCATTTTGTTTCTGTTCTTAGGTTTTCTTTTCTGTTCTTTTGCAGAAAAGAACACGGATATGTTTCTTTTTGTGGGAATGTTGAAATCTATGGAAAATTAAAATGACAAAAAGAACATAATTTCCAACTTAATTACAAAAATATTAGATCTAAAACAATATAACTGATATTTTTAGTGTTATGAATAATCAATTTACCTCAGGAAAAAAACTGCTTGGATCAGCATCTGTTGTTAAACTTATATTTAAAGCAGAAGTTGGCTTTTTAAGCCAGAGTTAACAGTCATTGTTGCAAATCAAATAAGTACTATATATTTAGCATTTATATGGATCAAACATTTAGCTTATTCACATTTGCAGCCCCCAAACTTTAACATTCATTAGAGGAGTGGTTCCCAAACTTTTTCTCCTGGGCCCCCCCAGTGGTTTCCAAACGTTTTGTTGGTTTGCTGCCATGACTCTAACACACCTACGTAGCTCCGCCCAGCAGCAGCAGGTCTCCTTCACAGGTGTAAACCTAGCGTGAGCGTCGAAGCGCTCATGTTGCGTTTAAAGGCGGCTCGGAAAAACAGGTTACCACTTGTTAATAACGGATTCAACCGTTTTAACTGCTGATAAAAGTGACAGAGGACACAGATATGAGAAGTGTGGAAGCCTCTACTGTATCAAATTGACAGAGGAATAACAGAGAGTTGGCCATTCTAAGGTAAAAACCCAGCGCATACAGTGTTCATGCTTTTTTGTTTGTTTTTTTAATCCAGACGGCTTCCCGCGCCCCAAAAGCATATTTACAGCCCAACATTCACTGGATCTACTGAAAATTTAAAGAAACCCTAAAACTGGATGTGAAACAAGTTTCCATCCAAAACCAAACTGAGTTTTCAGCCAGCGACTTCACAGCACGGGGAGGCATTGGACGTTTATTGATGACTCCGCAATACCAGGACTAGACTAAGCTCATTGACCGTGTCCGTCTCAGGATGGACTCCGTGGCTGCAGTGTAACAGATGACAGACAGCAACCTGAACAGGGAAGCACTCACAGGAGGAGAAGCCAGACAAATGGTCAATCAGAGCAGCTTTCAGTGGATCTTTATCAGGAAGTCTCCTTTATAAACGCCAGGGGTGAAAATATTCAGACCGAACCGTCACATTACAGGCCTCGTGTTGTGCTCATCGGAGGAGTAAAGTAGGTTTCACAGCAAAGCTTCAGGTGGGTGGGGATGAAGAAGTTTTCCACTCACCTGACGTCATTTTGCGGTGGAGGCTTCCTCTGTCCGACCAGGTTCACTGTCCTCGCTTGAATCGGCTTCTCCTCTCTGAAACATACAAATTTGGGAAATATGGTTAGAGAGCCAATGTAAAATATGCAACCTCTGGTGAGGAACCTAAGCCTTTAAAGAAAACAAACATTTTCTTTCAACAAAAAAACCATCCTAAAGACACACGGGGTTCTTCTGATTGCCCATAACTGTCCAAGTTAAAACGTTTTGACACCTAGAAGCATTATTTTATGCCTATATTAGTTCATATTTTAAAGACTAGCCTTTGCTTAGCCCATATGTTTTCTCCAAATTCAGCTCTAACACGGATATGGAAAGTTTGATTTGGTTTCTGCATTTAACATCTTTTCTACTGCACTGAAATATCAACAGATAACTTTGTGTAAATGTACTTTTCATGTAGTGAGCGAGCAGTTTTTTCTATGTTGACAATAAGCCAGATTTTCTTTAATCTCAGTTTTCATCCATATTGATACATTAACAGCCCGACTCTGAACCCTCTCAGTGTGGAAGAACAGCAGCTCTGCTGAAACATTTCCCAAGCTGATAAAGCTCCTCTATAGAGCTAAATTGGGCCCATAAAGTTTGGGCAAAAATTTTTTTCTGAAACTGAAAAAAAAAAAAAGATTTGAATCTGAAAAAATAAACTTACAAAAAAAATTAACTGAAAAACAATTTTCAACCTGAAATAAAAAGTTTGAAACTGAAAAAAACAAAGCTACTTTTCAGATTCAAGTTTTTTATTTTCAGTTTCAAAAAAAGGTTGAAAAAACTTTTTTGAACAAACTTTGTGGCCCCAATTTAGCTCCATAAGCAACAAAGGCAACAAACTTTTTTTCTGCAAAGGTATTTTTCTGCTTTTTCTGAAAAAGCACACACCGTTTGTATCTTGCTAATAAAGCAGCTCTTCACCTTTAATCTTTCGTCCATATTTAGATGCATGTAAGCATCATTTCATTTCTATGACATCTTTTTACCTTGTGCGTGTTTAAGATTGCACAAATGCAAGCTTGCCTCTTCCAAGTTTTCCAACAAAGTTTTTCTTGCCACTTGTTCAATCGTGTTTCAAACCTTCGTATGAATAAGCAAATAAAACTGACTCTTTGATCTTACCGCACCGCTCGGACGCCTTCAGGTATGGATGACAGGCCTCAGACAACAATCACATGATCTCAATATGTCCAGTGACACATTCACAGCGTGTTTCAAAACTTCCTCATCAATAAACATGAGCAGCGCTCTGATTAGTCTGATCACAGAGGGAACTCAGGAGAGATTTCCCTGCCAACACCCACGCTGTCTAAAACAGAAGACGTGTCTTTTCATTGTCAGCACTGTGGGTACCCCACTCACTCGTTATGAAACAATCTGAGCAACTTTAGACGTAGCAAAGGATTCTGTTCTGGGAGTTTATACGGAGCAAATAAACCACTGATTACAGGTCAGTTTCACTGGTTTGTTCATGACAAACACTCACTGTGCTACCAATAAAACATCTCTGTTCCTCACAGAGAAGAGACGGTCAGCACAGAGGTCGCTTTGAACAAAGCCATGGACAGCATGTCCATTAAGATATTTCACATATGCCACACCATGTGCAATGCTAAGACACATATTTGATCCTTATTGTGGGACAGAAGCAGCTGCACTGCAAAAACACAAAATCTTACCAAGTATTTTTGATCTGGTGTATGGAGCACATATCTTGGCTCACTTGAAATAAAGCAAACTAACTTACAAGTAATTTCTCAGAAATAAATATGAGCTTGTTTCATATTTAAGTTAATAATTCCTAAATATCGATTAAAAAATGCAGATTATTTCACTTATAACAAGGGAAAAATGAAATAATCTCACAGTAAAACAAGTACTTTTACATCAGTGGGAATTATTGACTTAAAACAAGCTCATATATCTTGCTGAAAAGTTAGTTGGAAGTTAGTTTTGTGTAATTTCAAGACAAAGGCACTAGAAGCTAAACAAAAATACTTGGTAAGATTTTGTGTTTTTGCAGTGTAGAGGGTGTGAGATAATGGCCCTTCCAAACTACAGTTATCCAGGTAAACCTTAAAAGCAGAGTTTGGTTTTAGCATGAATGCCACCCAGAGAGAGCACTCCTTATCTACTTTTTATGATTTCACAAATAGTATAAAGATTTCATAAATTTTAAAATCAGGATAAAATACCCGTTTAGGTTTGCCAGTGTAGGTATGCCTGATTTTGAACTAGAGCGGTTCAAATCCAGGTTTATCAACTATATATCTGCTATGTAAAGCCATATTTTTATGGTGTTTTGTTTCAAGTACATATTCCGCCCCCTGACGTAATGTTGTCCTGAGTTGTGAGCCATAGCAGCAAGACAGACAGTTTCCAGCAGGGAATCTGAGTAACTCAGGACAGAGATAGATGAAAAGTCGGCCATATTGGAACCCAATCCGTTGTCATTCATTGACAGACCAAAGACCAGCAGGTTTCTCAGTCCAGGCACCATGAGAGCTTTAAATGTCCGTTCTGGGTGAAGACTCGTTCTTACCGTCCACCGTCTTCTGATCAAATTTTGATTTATCGTTTACAAGATAAATCTGAAATAATGATGTGTTAAAAACCTTTAAAGCTTCCCGTATTGTCAGGATTATTTTTGCTATTTTTCTCCACTGTAATAAATATCAATAAATATGATTAAATGCAGTTACTGTGAGCACTTTAGTGACATAAATCACACTTCTCAATGTGATTGGTTTCCTAAGGAAGTATATTAAAAATAGAGCAGTATTTGTGTTTGCGAGGCAACAATTGCTCTGTTATACAGTTACCTAAAAAAGAAGCAACAGTTCTTATCATGACTTTCGTCGTTATCACAATACTACCACAAAATATCGTGGTAAAACTTTAAGTCCACCCTAACCTACACAAACAGGGGAAAGGTGTTTGCCAGATTATGGTCTGATATATGAACAGATGGAAGGTCAAGCATGTTGTAAGAACAGTTCTCTGTCAGATAATGAAAGACGTAAAGTTTGTATCTTTCCCTCGTAAAAAAAACCCCAGTGAGAGACTGGAAGGCTTTAGAAAACCAGAGATCAATTCAGGTTCCCTCCATCAACATGAAATTACTTTTTTCTCTCTCTAGAAAGCAAAGTGTGAGCATCGTGTCTGAACTCTGCCACATGTGGCAGATTCACGAACCTCACTAAACCGTCCAGTCAAAAGCAGCACTGGCCAGTGTGTGCAAAAAGACAAACTATAGCATCTTCTTCAGGCTTATCTTTATCTAACTGCACTGGTTATCAAACAGCTAGCCACAGAGATATTTTATGTAGAATGCACCAGCTTATATCAGAGAGCACACGGCTGTGTGATGTAGCCGAAGCACTCTATAGTAAGCTAGCCCCACATTTTATGTAATAAAAACTGACCGAGTGTAGTGTAAACTCTGCCTCTCCGCATCACAGCCCACGCTACCGTACAGCTAGTGTATCTGGCATGCATGTATTAGCAAACCAGTGCACCCTTTCTGTTCACACATACACCACTTCCTCTCGATGATCCCCATCTAAAGAGTGGTGACAGCAAACAGTGGAGGCACTAATGTGGGTTAGGACATGACGGCCTGCCTTATTTTCAGCTGCTGCGCTATGACACGACTACATTTAGTTGCAGTGATGCAGAGCTACTTAGAGCGAGAGCTACGTATTGGACATTTCCTTCTTTAGATGCAATGAATCGATCTTCCGTTCCAGTGCTGGGCCATCAGTCCATACAGTGGGCTTAAAATAGAACAGGGACGTAGAGCTGGAGGAGCGCCTCACTAAGGTGGGTCGTTCTAGCTTTCTATCTGCTCATCTGTGCATGCAGCCTGTATGCAGACTGTGCAGAAACACTGAGCTTCAACTTGATGGATTTTCTAATCCTGGAGGAGACGGTGGTTTGGCTGCAACTCTGCACATCAACTGTAAACCCTCAGTCTTCCCTACATGCATTTCTTTTTTTTTTGTAGTGTAAAAAGAAAATCAGATTCCACTGGTACCTTTGAACTGCTGCTGAAGGCCGACTGATTCTGTAACAGCCTGTGAGATGTCTGTTGCAACAGCATTGGCCTACATACGGTGCATAAGGCTGGGAAAGGCTCAGCCGCACCCCAGAGCTGAGAACAGCAGCTGTTGAGATGGATGCTGCACAGATAAAACCCAGCAGAGGGAAGATTCTACTTTTACTGTTCTTCGCTTAGCCGCAGCATCCAAGGCTGAGAAATAAGTCAGGTATTGCTCAGTTACTTGCTGCCTGACTCAGGCACAAACTCTGCATGTAGAAGTGCAGGTTAGAAAATTTGCTCCTCTTTTGAAATGTGTGGAGTAGTTACAGAGTGTCAGCCTCTGCTCTGTTTCCCAGCAGTCACTGGGAGTACATGAGGACCTGATTTTATCCTTCTGCCCCATACACGGTTCCTCCTGCGCAGAGCTCCAGCCTATAAGAGCCTGTGAGTCAGTGAGTTCTGTGTGGAGTTTCCAGCAGGACGCACACTCACACACACGCACACAAACACACACACGCGTGGAAAGATTCAGTGTGGAAGTCCTAATGAAACATTCAGTTCAGAGAGATCTGAGGTGCTGGACTTCTCCAAAAATGACATTAACACACACACACACATTCACACACTAATTTTTTTCCTCTTTTCCCTCCCTTACTTTAACATGGCCTCATCCTTGGCTTCCTCCGCCCGCTGCCGAGCCAGCACAGACATGATGATGTCCCTCTCCTCCGCCGTCAGATGGCTGAGGTCCGGCTCCGGGATGGCCGGAGCGGCGGGTGGGCGCGGGCCGCCCCGAGGGCCCACCGAGGCGAACATCTTCCCTGCCACCACCACCACCTTTCTTCACTCCCGGCTCCTCTTCCTTCTCCTCCTTCCTCTCCTCCCTCCTGTCGGATCACGGATGAAAAACCCGCTGGAGGAGCCCACGGATCACGACATGGCCCACTGATGGAGCGGCGGTCGGAGCGGCTGATGCGGAGTTCCCATGGCGGTGGCGGGGGCGCCCGGGGTGGTGTTAGCTGCGGTGACTGTGGCCTTAGCGCTTCGGTTCCCGTTGCCGTTTTCAGCCTCTCCTCCCTCTTGCTGCTCCGCTGTCTTCTCCCCCCACCCCCTCCCACCGCCCACCCGCCCGCCTCTCCCCTCCACCACCTCCGTTTTACGGTGAGCCCATATCTCCGGCGGTCAGTCGGGACGCTGGCGCACGGGAAAGAGGACCTCGTTTCCGTCCTTGTGCCCAGGCAGAGGGGGAGGAGGGCTCCCTGAAGACGGCTCTCTCTGGTCGGCGCGCTCGGTTGGCTCCTGTGGCTGAGGGGCGAGGCGGTAACTTCTTGTTTTCCAGCTCCGCCGCCGCCACCGCTGCTGCTGATGCTGATGCTGCTGTCAGGGAGACGGAACCGTCAATGGGACCGCAGCCCCTCAAGCGCGCTCACTTACCGTGCCGCGGGAGCGAGCAGCCTTCATTTGAGAATGGGGGCTCCACTCACCGTCATGATGCGCGCTCTCGGCGGTCCTTAGCGCACACACACAGGAAATACGTGGTTCCTCAAGGATGCACTGTGGCTTTACGAGACCACATGATGACGATCATATCGTAAATTACATAAATTAGCATTATTGTTTCTATATTAAGCAATATATGCGTATTAAAAAAATCAGCTTTTAACCACGAATTCAGATTAAATCTCTAAAATAAGCATTGCTGTTATTATTTACTAAGCAAAGACAAAGGAAAAAAGGAAGAGTTACAGAAATATCCACTCTTGCAAAAGTCATATTCAATAAAACAGAATGTTGAAAAAGTTAATTTAGATATTTCAGCATCAGGATAACACAATAACAAATTTTGCTGGTCTATTAATTGTCCCAGAAATTATTGCGATAAACGATATTGTTGTTATTTTGAGACCATCTTCAAGTAATATGATGGTAATGGCATAATAATTCAAGAACGCATTCTCAAAGAATTAAATAAAATTTTAATTCTATTGAAGATTTGACTCTGGAACTGGAAAACATTTTAAATATTAAAAATAAGATAAATAAACAAAACAATAAATAAAATGATTAATGAAGTTTCTGTTAACAAAATCTTTGAAAAAGGGCTAGCTTTTCCAAATCATCAGACTGAAGACTTTTGTTATCCAGCTTTTGGTAGAAAGAGAGAGAGAAAAAAAAGAAAAATGATAAATCATGCAAATTAAAATTAAGCTAATTTTATTTTACTATGTGATTAATTGATTTGTTGCTTAATGCAACATGCCTATTACTTACACACATTAATTTTGTTATTTATGATGATATTTCCTTTTACAGCTAATACAAACAATAACTTTAACATATATAATATGACATCAGAACAGAAACTAAACATTTTTATGCGTAAATAAGGGTTTAATCTAAAGGATGTTATTTTCAAAAGATACTTAATCTGACATATGAGCCTCATTGGACCACATATTCTACTTTGTTGATCATGACTGTACCTCTCAAACTTATTTCAACTTTGTTTGTTTGTTTTTTTACTTATTTGTTTATTTGTCATCTTAACATGTTGCAACCACAAACCTTTGTGTATTTTTTTATAACTTAATGTCATAGACCAACACAAAGTGGAGTGTGGTTGAATCTGAGTCAATGTTTTCTTCTGGGATTCTTCCTCTTTGTTTATCCATTTATCTTCTCTTCCACTCTGACCAGCTTTCCTATTTGCTGAAGAAGCATTTCCCAAAGCATGATGCTGCCACTGCAGTTTTTTTTAACTATGTGCACCAGGTGATGTGTTAGATTACCATTACACATAGTGTTTTGCTTCTGATCTAAAAGAAGAAGAAAAAAATATATAAAAAATAAATAAATAATAATAATAATAATAATAATTTAGTTTTATCTGACAAAAGGCACTTTCCAGTTTCTTAATGCATGGCTGCAATTATCTGAATAAACCACAACATATGAGACTGTCAGAAAGACATTTGGCTATAATAAGTTGTTTTCGCTTGGAGGAAACAAAAACAAGTTTGTTAAATAATAGTAGAAAGTATTGTACATTATTACTGATAAAGGTGATTCAGCAAGCTAACTAAGCAAAGATAGAAAGTTATAAACTATAACATGATACTTTAGGAAAATAATACATTTAAGTGGAAATTTTTACCTTGTAGAATTGTATAAGTCTAGAAATTGTATAATCTTTTCTTTCTTGTTTCATAATCCGCTGAGAAACTATTCTGGAGAGAGCCTGAGGTTTCCTATATAACCACACCATACAGCCATATGACATTTACAGTATGTCACTGAACAATATTATAATTATAGCCCATGATGGGACTGCTCAGTGGTTAGCAGTGGTCAAGTGAGTGTAAACTAAAACATGTAGGCGTGCAGATGCTTCCACAAACCAGGAGATGGAGGCTGAATTTATCAGCAAGAGATTTTAGAACCAAATCTGGCCAATACTTTAAATACTGACCCCATTATTTATATTTTAAATTTTATTAGCTTGCTTTTAAGAGTCTTGGAGCGACTGCTAAAATTACTGGTCACATGACTGGGCAATGCTGTAAATTAAAA
Source organism: Poecilia formosa (assembly GCF_000485575.1). Classification (NCBI taxonomy): domain Eukaryota; kingdom Metazoa; phylum Chordata; class Actinopteri; order Cyprinodontiformes; family Poeciliidae; genus Poecilia; species Poecilia formosa. The sequence goes on along the minus strand of NW_006799981.1, from coordinate 229,400 downwards.
GTACAACCTGAAATCTGCCTAATTCAGCACCACGGTCAGCTTATGGTGCAGCTGAAGGGATCCTCCAAAATCCAGCTTTCTATCTGCATTTATCTACAGAATATTTTAAGTATTTTTATTGCTTTAAGTTTGCGTTGAGTGACTGAAAACAGAAAATAAAGCCATTCATAAAAATAAATATTAATAAAGATGAGTTCTGTTGCAAAAATAAATCAATTGCAATTGTAAGGCTAATTTCATGTAACAAATAAACAATACTGGTAAATACCTAACTTTTTTTGTTATTGATCAAGAATACCTTTAGTTATTTAACAGTCAAATATATTTGTGCTGACATGTAATTCATTAGCTTTAATTAAATTAAGGCTAACATTTAGAGAAAACCATGTCTATATTTAGCTTGTCCAAATAGAGACATGAAGATCCCTATGAAAGGCTGACCCAAAACAATACATATTCTAATTTGTTGATTTCTTCTTGGCAAGTTTGGCTCTGAAGAAAACAAATATGCTTGGAAATCAGATTTTATTCTATTTTATGTTAATCTAAACCACAAAACTTACTCAAGCTTCAGAAATGTATCAACAAAACGCTCTTTACCTGTTACAACTCAACTGACTTTCTCAAAATCACGTCTATTCTTCACTTGCTAAGCTAATTCTGTCAGTTAACAAAATAAAAGCTGCGTCAGATGCAAAGGGCTTTTATTTTGAACGGCTCGTTGTGGAGTTCCGGATGTACTGTTGCTAGCTGCTAGCTTTCCCTCTAGTCACGGGGATATTCTGGTAAGAAAAGATATATATTATTCCGTTTGTGTTCGTGATATTTAAAGGTTGTGTTGGTGTAGATGTGAACATTTGGTGAGTTACAGCTATTGCGTCGCTCTTCCTGCATTCAGAGAGCTAATAAGGAATTAGGTCAGTCTTTAGAGTAAGGTTTCATTGGAGACAGCATGTAAGCCTTGCACTGCTTGCTGTTTTTTTTTCTCTGTGCTTTATTTTTATTTATGCATTTTTATTTTTTTTACTGGGTAACTGTTTATTGTTTTTACCTAAATAATTGCTTTAAAGTTAAAAAAAATCATTTGTTCTTAATTTGCATTTATGTGCGGAAGTGTGGTTTACGAAGGGTTTATTGAATGCAAAGGCTTGTTTTGGCACAGCTAGTAGTATAACTGGTGTTACCACTGTTACAAAAACACGACTTCTTCATCTTTGAAATTTACTAGTCTGTACAGGTGAATCTCTATATTAAAGTAATACAAATGTAATTCAAAAAGGAAAACTAATACATAGATTTATATGGAGGACCGACCCTGCCAAAATTAGCAACAAAAAAAGCAAAAATAAAATTAATTATTTGGTCATGTAACTAATGTGCTCAGCAGTGTATAAAAATAAGAACTTTCCCGTTTTATGTGATTATACAGCAACATAAAATGTTTGTATATCATTTTCAACAGTATTAGTTTAACATGTTACTTTTTTATTTTATTTTAAATCTGTCAAATGTAGTTTTATTAGATTTGCTTTTTTAATTTATTTTTTTGTTTTTTTCTAATTTTTCCATATTCTCATGTGACTTTTATGTCACATGAGAATATGTGACATAAAAGTCACATATTCTATTACGTTTTTGCCTCCTGTTTTCTCATTTTTCTGATAATTTACCGATTTATTTCTATTTTCTTTGTGTTCTCTTTTGTTTTTTTTTTGTTTTTTTTCTTCTGACTCTAGATGTAAAATAACAGTAGGGGACGGAGGCTGTGGGGGTTCCTGATGGGAATTCAGAGCTAGCATCTCTCCTATTGGTCAACATAAAGAAATTCCAGCTAACTATTGTGAGAAACACAAAACGTTTAGCCCAAGTCATTCAGTTCAAAGCTAATGCTAATTGTATGTAAACACCTAATTTTGAAGATATTAATAAATAAATCTGATATGTTCTCTCTCTCATTATTGTGGCATTTAACAATAATAATAATTTTGCTAATTCCAACTGATCTAAAACAAGGGCAATTTGCACTGATTCAACTTTAGACGGAGAGAAAAAAAGGAGTACGTGTGTTTTGTTCAGTGTAAATCTGAATAACAGATTTAAGATTTATTTTTCCAGGGGACTGCCATGTTGCCAGTTGTGGTGGTCCATGGGGGGGCGGGTCACATCCCCAAAGAGCGCTCAGACCTGTCCACCTCAGGAGTGTGCTCTGCAGTGAGGTCAGCGTATGCAGTCCTACAGGGAGGGGGCAGCAGTATGGATGCTGTGGTGGAGGCTGCTATGCTACTGGAGAATAATCCATCTTTCAATGCAGGTATTGTAAAAATGAGATGGCCACCTAAAACTAGCTCCTGCTGTGCAGGATTTTTTAAAAATATATCTATGCAACAAAAAGCTGTGCAGTGGACACTTTCAGCTTTGGATATTGTGGTGAGAATTCTCATTGTTTGTAGATTATTAGAGCTAAGATCAAGTTTAAATTACGACTTATTTTCTTACTTTCTGCTGCTAAGAATATTAAAGCTTAAAAAAGCTGAATTGTGCATTATTAAAAATATCAAGGCGAGAGATTCTAGTGATGGTATGGATTGTAGAGTCTTGTTTCCACTAGTACAGAGCTAGCTTAAGCTTAGCATCAGACTAGTGTGTGTATCTGTATGCCCAGATTAAATTGAGTTCTTCCGACTTTGCTTCTAACAACACTGCATTGAAGTAAAATTGGGATCAAAATTTCCTCCATGAGCAAAAATGAGGAATTGTTTTGCCAGCAACAAAAAATTTCTGATGCTTATTGCAGTTTTTCCAGCATGAAGGGATACCATCTGACAAGCTTAAAGTGGTAAAGAAATGTCTTCAAGACCAAAAAGCAAACTAAAATCTGGAAGCCTAAAAACAAAAAAACTGGTGTCCTGTCCTAAGCTTGTGACGTTTTCCATCGGATTTGTCCACAAACTCAGTCATTTCTCATATATTTTTTAAGGATGTGGCTCAGTGCTGAACCTGAAGGGGGAGGTGGAGATGGATGCCCTCGTGATGGATGGGAAAACGCTGAGCAGCGGCGCCGTGTCTGCCGTCCGCAACATAGCTAACCCAGTCCAGCTGGCCAGACTTGTCATGGACAAGGTGTTTATTTTAAATAGACATTTTAAAACCGTTCAAAGTGATTCTGCATCTCATTTTGAAAAGAAAAAGAAAGAAGGCAGCAGTGTAGCTGCAGAAATGTTTGGACTGTCCTGAAAGTGTTCACTGTGAATGTATGTCACCGACGCGACCTTTGATCCCTCCTTCAGACCAGCCATGCCTGTCTAACGGCGGAGGGTGCCAGTCAGTTTGCTCGCTCTATGGGCGTTCCCGAGGTTCCTCAGGAGTCCCTCATCACGGAGTATTCCCGCATGCGCTGGAAAAAAAACCTGGCCCCAGACGCCAACCCTGTGGAGTGCCAAATGTAAAACTAAATACTGGATTTCATTAAAGATTCACTGCAAAAACAAAATCTTACCAAATAGTTTCGGTCTCGTTTCTAGTTTAAATATCTTAGTGCACTTGAAATAAGACGAAACTAACTTAAAAGTACCTTTTTGGCAAAATATAGAGGCTTGATCTTAAGTACATGATTTCTTAATTTTATTGAAGAAGTACTTGTTACATTGGCAGATTATTTCACGTGTAACAAGATATTTTCCCCTTGTTTATAAGTTAATTTATCTGCCAATGGAACAAGTATTTTTTCAGCAATATTAAGGAAGTATTTACTTTAAACAAGCCTCTATGTTTTGCTGGAAAGGTGCTTTTAAGTTAAGTGTGTCTTTCTTCAAGTTTACTAAGATATTTACACCAGAAAGTAGACCAGAAATACTTGGTAAGATTTTGTGTTTTTGCAGTGTAGTAGTATTTGAGATAACTGATGTTGTCTTTTTGTTTATATTTAGCGAAACTCACAAATAGTCACCCAACTAAAATAAGGAACAGGTCTTTTTTTTTTAACATTATTTTTATTTACTTTTTTGGTTGTAGGAACCATCCATACATTTCTTATGCTTTTAATAATAGTAGAAATATGAGGCACACTCACAAAGTGATTGTTTTGCCTAAGACATCTCTTTGGATGAGGTGCAGAAAATCAGTTGTGCTTTTATTGTAGGAACATTGCTTTTCTCCACATTTTTTAGCACTTCCTAACCTGCTGCTCATAATCTTTGCCATCATGACTATAATGTTGATTAATGAATAGTAGCACTAATACCAAAGTTGGAGCAGATTGTACTCCATGACAAATGTCTCTTTACACTTCATTTTAAGAATCTACACTAAAAAAAGACAAAATGTTGCTTAACTTTTATATAGAAAGCTTTTGTCCATATTTGATGTTAATCTAAAGAAATCTCTGCTGACCTGTTTCCTCATTTAGGGGGAAAATGGGGACCGTTGGAGCGGTGGCAGTCGACACCGACGGCAACGTAGCGTGTGCGACTTCCACCGGAGGAATGCTGAACAAGATGGAAGGCCGAGTGGGCGACACCCCGTGCATCGGTCAGTCCTCACACCTGCAGCTGATGATGAGGCGACCCGGTTTTGGCCAAGCTTCAGCTGTGAGGCAGATGCACAAACATTCGACTCCAGAATACTTTGAGGAGTTAATGGTTCGCTTCATTAATGCAGAGTTCTGTAGATGCAAAACCTCATATCATTGGCACCTTGGAGAGGTTATGGAGTATGGATGGATGATAGTTGGCATTTGGAGAGAGAACGTTAAGCAATAACTAAATGCATCGTTCGATTTGCACTTGTAAAACAATAAATGAAGTCAGCTCAGAAGTTTTTATAGCCGAGTGTTCCTCTTTCTCAAGACTGTTAAACTTTAACCAGCAGATCTGGACTATAGGATAAGTAAACAAAGCAGAGTCACAGTTCAGCTGATTGTTCTTTGGTTTAAAACAAATAACATGTTCTGTAACCTCACACTTATACAAAAAGACACCCCATTTTTCATTTCCCAAACATAATTACACATTACACTTTTCATTATGTTAGAAGCAAACGGCTCCAACAGTTCAATAGACGTTTGCCTAAACAAAGAGTAAATATGAGCCTTAAACATGCGTCCGTGTTGTTGTGATGTTTGCTTCAGGCAGTGGAGGCTATGCTGACAATATGTCAGGAGCCGTGTCGACTACGGGCCACGGAGAGGCCATCATGAAGGTCACGCTGGCGAGACACATCCTGTTCCACATGGAGCAAGGTAACGCTGACACAGGGAGCCTGTTCAAATACATCCGTTCTGAATGGATGGACTGGGATTTGTGCACTGTGAAAAACGCAATAATCAATCAATCAATGTTAGCAGACTTCATGTCTATAGTTAGATTAAAAAACACAAACATGCAAACCAAAATAAGGAATATAAAAACATCTTTAAGATATAAAAACATAAAATTAAACATGTTTTAAAGGATAGAAATACCAACATCTGAGTGGCTCTTCCTCCTTTTAGCATATAATGATTCTCATCACATCATTGAATACAACATGCAGCTTCTTCATGCTGTTACTTGTAAGATGCCCAGAAGGGGGCAGTATGTAGCAGTGTGCAATAAACTATAAAGCTGCAGAATGTAACTTTTATTAAAAATGTTTTTCTACGCATTTGTTAAAATTGTCGCTATGTTTCAACAGTATAATATGAGACAAAATGTGGGAAAATTCTCCCAGAAGCAGCCAATCAGATACAAGAGGAGGGTCTCAGCGCTGTCAATCCACCTTGTGTATGTGCTGCTAAGAGGAAGCCTTCCTGTTCCACTAAAACAAAAACCAGACTAGAGAAAACTAAGTGTGCGTTAAGCTCTGACTGGTGGAAGCGAACCACAGGATTATCATGTTTTATGAATCGCTCTGTTCTCCTCTCTGCCCAGGCCAGTCAGCTGAGGCTGCCAGTGATCTGGGCCTGGCCCACATGAAGTCCAGAGTCGGGGGACTTGGAGGGGTCGTGACCGTGGACCCGCAGGGCAACTGGGCCGCTCGCTTCTCCAGCCGCCAAATGGCGTGGGCCGCGGCGCAGAAAGGCACGCTGCACTACGGTCTGTACACGGGAGAACACTTCACCCAAATCATCGAGGATGCACACTGACACCTGCCCCAGCTTGTGTCAGTAGAGCTAAAAACTAAGATAATACAGCTGAGGGTGGGCTTCAGTTCACCAAATAATGATTGATTTGGTTTAATGTTGATGTTTAAAATCAAATAGAAGACAACAAGAGCAACACAATTACTTAGTTTAGTCCCAAAAACCAATCAACTGTGAGCCAATCCAAAGGAAAACAGGAAATTTCCAGAAACACTAATGACACTCTGTGATTCTTTGTATTAGTCATTTGAAAAGTCATTTCAGAGTTTCTGTAAAATGATCAAATTCATGTTAGGTACATAACTCGCTGCTCAGTTTTTAAGTTTCTTAGGAAAACCTTCAGGTTTTACAATCATTTGTTAATTTTTATTACAAACTACTGGCCAGTTTTATAATGATCTGCACAAAGTGTGTTTTTCTGTCGCTGTTCACATCACTACTGATGAAGTGCTGCTCATCATTTGCTGAATGTTGGTGAAGAAAATCCAAACCGAAAAGGTATTTTACTGCAAAGCTCACTGCGAAGTGAGTGATATTTTTATCTTAATTTAGACGATTATAGTTTACCACAACTGAGTTTCTCAGATTGAAGTATTTAAAAAGAGCCAATAAAACCATTTTTGTGAGATTGTTGGTGGTACATCTCACCAACAGACTTGTTTTTCTTCTTGGGCTTTTAATTTACTGTAAGACACAATAATCCAAATTATTGAACAAACACCTGGAATATATTGCACTGTCTGTAATTCATCTTTCTTATTTGTAAGTTTCACTTTTTGAACTTAATCACTAAAATAAATTAGTTTTCTGTGATATTCTGATTATTGAGAAGCTCTTATAAGCCAGCATGTGTTAACTCAATCTTTTATGAACGCCATTCATGTATTATTGGGATGAGTAGTGTTAACCTGTCTCATCCACTAGGTGGTGCTGTTTCCTCACGCAGACAAAATGCAAAACTTGAGATTTCCTTTTATTTTTTAAATTGAACTGCTTCTAGGCTTGTGTTGTGTAATTTATTGTAATTTTTTAGATGTTTAATAAAGTACTTTATAATATTTACTTTAATTGTGCAATACCAGCCTTAATGTATTTTGTGTCATTTTTAATAATAATTGTTATAATCTGTTTGATTTGATAAAGAATGTCTCTCACATATATCGATTTATTCCTGTGTGCAATTGTGTTGTATAATAAAAACAATGGAGCTCATGACTCAAATCACACTTTCTTGCTTTACTGGTAATTTTCACTTGGTTGTTGTGAACATTTCTTTGCAAAAAAAATCAACTTAGTTGAACACAAAATCCATTATAGCAGCTTATATAATGCATATGTATTTAGAGCTTTGTTTGCACTGCCAACATATTATTAGCACAGGTGAAGCTGTGAAAAAATTAATCAGAAATCACTCCTATAATGTAATTAGGGATAGATAGGAAAAGAAGAAAGGAGTCACAACTTTTTGACTTGAATATGTTCAAGTTTTCTTCTAGAAAACCTCTAAATTTGTGTCCTTTCTCACAAACGTTCTACTACTTGGGCTCATAAATTTGAGTGTTTTTGTCTAGAAAATCTCTGAGGTTACTCTGAAAATTTTATTTTTTTCTTGCAAATGTGATTTTTTTTCTCTTTTCTTTTTTAGGAAAGATTAATCTCAAAATTTCTGAGTTTATTGGCTTAAATGTACTGCATTTTTTCTAGCAAAATCCTCACGAATGTATTACATGAATTAGCAACATCTTTCAGTCAAAGACCAACTGCTACTGGCAGAGTCGGATATTAAATAGTTACTCAATTACATTTACTTGAGAATGTTTTTTTTTTGTTTTGTTTTTTTAAAGAAATTTACTTGAAAGAAACGTATTTGGAAAAAAATTATTTTGTCTGATTTTGTTATTTTTTGTTACTTATATAAATTATTGTCATTTTGTTCTTAAAATGCCAAAATTTACGTTAATTTAACTTTACGTTTCGGTCTGTCTGGTTATGTAATTTTTAAATATTAAATGATTGACAATTTGATCAGTTACTCAGGACTGGCATTTAATGTCACTTTGGGGTAACGAAGTATTTTCTAATTTAAACATGTTGCATCAAAATGACGTGAAATACAAGAAATTGCTGGTGGGATATTGCAGCTGCAGGAAAATCTTCAAATTCAACAAGAAATTCAGCTTCAGTGAGAAAAGCTTCAAGACATTCAGGAGTTTGGGGGACTCTGATGGACACATCTCCAGTTATTCCAGAGTGGGATCATGTAAGCTTGGTGTAATGTTGCTGTATACAGTATTTAGTGAGGGCAGACAGTAAAGGAGTTCCTTAATAATAAACCTAAGTGTGTAATTAATTTTCATGGGCTCTACTGTAAACAGCTGAATATATTGTTAGTGTGCACGTTGTGTAGGTCACCTATCTGCGCTCTGTTTTGAGTGGTAACTCTCCACTCGTTTCCCACATCCTGATATGCTTGGAGTGTAAACACTTTCAGGTGTTTTATCTAGACTCGGATCCTGACAACGACAGGTTGCTGCTTAGGTTTGTACTCTAAACACAGCAGCGATGTGGGTGATGGAAAATACCAGGCAGCCAAAATGAGTCCTCTCATTTAAGGCAGAAATCAGCTGCACTCTGTTTCACAGTCAACTCTTTTTAGGTCATTTTTTATTTTTATTTTATTCATTTTTGTCAACTTAGCTCCACATTTCCTCATATTATTGATGACTGTCCTGACTGTACTATAGTACACATAAGATGCTGTCATCTGGATGTTCTGTATTCTTTATCTGAGATTATTTTAATCTTTTGTAACTCTTAATCTTTGCAAATGACCAAATAAATGCTAAAATTAAGTCAAACAAGTTTTGACAAGTTATTATAACCAGGTTACTGAATCTTTTCGAAATTTCTAGTTTTTCAGCTGTAATTGTTACTCTAAATCATGTGTGTCAAACTCAAGGTCCAGGGGCCAAATCTGGCCGCCTCGGCTCTTCATGTGGTCCTCTAGTGTCCAGATTAATGCATGAATAGAAACGTCAAGACAATAGTTATGTGCTTGTATATTATCTCATCAATTAAATCAAAGTAATTTTATATCTATACGCCCAAATTACATAAATCAGTTCCTTACAGTTTTTCATGACTCCATGTTTGTGGAAATTCACACAAAATCAACAGATTCACTCCATTAAGTTTTTTTCCACGTGAATGTATAAGTGTAGTGCAAATTTTTGGGGAAAATTTAGTTTGATTTTATTGAACATAGTGTAATAAAGGAAGAAACAAAAGTTTAAATAAATTTAAAACAAAAGCAAACAAGAAGAAATTTGTCAAAAACATTTGGTTTAAAGGATTATAACTCCCATCTGAAGGTGGCAGTATTTCTTACTTCTACTGCACTGCTGTCACAGTCTTACTTCACATCAAGGTAGTTGATGAATTTAAAGTCACTATGAGCGCAATGTCATGAAATTCCTTACAAATATTTCTAAATTAGCAAGAAAAAAAAGGTAAATTCTAGAGGCACTGATCAATTTGAAAAGATTTTCAGTACTATTTAATTTTAAGAAGTGCTATAGCTTACTTTTACAACAATTTATTAATATTTTAACTGTTTATTTATGGATTTTTATCAGTATATTCTGGCACAACTGTGAACATTTATGATCTTGATATGGCGTCGCTGCCCTAAAGGATCCATTTTTCAGGGATCTGTGCGCTTTCTGAGACTCACTGTGAAACTAAAGAAGTGTCTTTTCATAACTGTGCGCAGAAAATGAGCCGGGCTACTGAATCACTGTAAGCTGATCGGTGCAGAGTGAAAAGGACATCAGTGCGCAGCTGACCTCCCAACAGTCAGCAGAGTGAAGGACGAACTGATGACGGCTCCAAGGTGACATAATCTGCTCCGTATTCCTTCCTCTGGACCCGATCCTGATCTTTTGTTTATTTTTTGTTTCTTGTGTCTGAAATTGTTGCATGAAAAGGACAATTTGCCTAAGAATAAGAAGCACCAGGCCTGTGGGTTGAGTGGACGTGTGTGACCCGGAGCGGACTCTTTCACGGGGAAAAAGTCATTATTCTTTTCACTTGACGTCACATTGGAGTCGCGTGCGTGTGCTTTGCGCGCGTGGGGCTTTATCCTTTGGGTCCCCAAGGTGAGAATCCAAGGTGCTCCAAGCTAGACGCATCACATTAAGCGGTCCCGGAAGTACAGCGCTCTCTTTCAAAATAAAACTAACCATACCGTCAATTAACTACAAGAACAAACCAACAAAAAAGTTAAAGGTTTATAAACTCATGTTTTCTAGATGTATTAAATGTTAGCTCTGTTTCTAATCACTTCTAGATTTAACTTTGGATAAGTTGTGTCGTCATCTGCCAGGCGCGTTTAGGAAGCTGCTGTTGCGTAAAAGTAACTTTACGGATTCAGAGAGGAAATAAAGAGGGGCTGGACTCTGTCCAGCGATTTCTTCCTACAAAAACCTCGACAGCTGACAGAGAGCAGAACCGTTTAGGACAGGAGAGCCGCTTCTACGCTGAATACAAGAAAACTAAAAAAGGTAACAGCTTTCACATTTTATCAACAACTTTATTGTCTCTTTCTTAGTCCCGCTGTTTCACAGAGATCTGCTTTGTGAGATTATCACCTGACCCTCAGCAGATCTCTTTACATTTATGTCACAGTTTGGTAAAAAAGCAGAAGTAAAAGGAGTTAAAGGTTTAAATCCATCCAGAAACCCAAACATGTACAGAACTGAACCACTGGGAGCCAAGTTATTTTAGTCAGCTTTAATGCCAAACTCTGGGGAAAAGAAGGTTTATGCATTCGTCATAGAATAAATGCGTTAAATTATATATA
>NW_006799981.1:145757-218396 GCF_000485575.1 Poecilia formosa | reverse complement strand
TGAGTTTTAGTTATACCCACTTGTGAAGACAGATCGGTTAGGAGGAACAGAGAAAAACGAGAGTAGACTTAAAACTGAACGAGAACCCTCAGGAAATAAAGAGTTCACGAACTACCACAATGACAGATTGGTTTTGTTTGTTTTGTATCATAAAACTGGAAAAGAAATCGTACAAGTTTGCAATTTTCTTTTGATGGGTTGCATATCAAAACAAATGGCTTCATTTCAGAGAGTTAAAAATCCCTTCTTTGTGATAAGATTATCTGAAATCCTGTAGAAATTTCAATCTGTTAAAACGATGTGGCACAAAATAGTTGCAAAAAATATTTATCTTCAAATTAGCTTGATGTTGCAAAATGCATGTTTGGCTAATAGATTAATTTTACATAAAGTGAATATTCTTAAGCTTAAAGTTGGAATAATGACCTGAAAGTTTCCATAAAGTCAGATTTTCTAGTAAGAGATTTTTCACCAGCAGTAGTAACACAAAAAAAAAATTATTTACCAATTTATTTATGCAACATGCACTTTCTGAAATTTAAAAGAAAAATGTTTTAAAATAAATAACATGATTTCAAAATAAAATCAGGCTGAAGAAGCACACATATAAGCTGCTTTAACATTGCAAGGTATATATTCTGCTTATAGTAATCATCTGACCTCCAGATGTTTCAGCAGAAACAAATCATCAGAATAATGAAGCTCATGTCCAAACAAAAACTTTCACTTTAACACAAACTCTGAATGCATGTCTGGTGTATTTCTTTTTTAAATTAAAACATTTTTGTTTTTCTTTCAGTGAAGAAAGCAGAGGAGGTAGAGTAGCGATACTTCAAAACAATTTAATCAAATGAAGTTAATAAGGACGGTGCAATAAAACTACTCCTTAAAGTACATTTACTTAAAAAAGTTACTCAAGTAACTGTAACGAGTTGCTACCCAATTCTCCCAATATTGCTGCAAGATTTAAAAACTTCTCAATAACTGCAGTAAAAATGGTTTTATTAAGCTTTGATGATGAATTATAACATTAAATTGTTCACACATAGTAGTGAAGCGCCTTGTGGTACATGTTACTGTAATAAACAACAGAAATATTATTAATGTGGCTTGAATTGCCCCTTAGGGGTCACTGGGTGCATCAGTTGATATAAAAACATTTTCTGAAAGTAAACCCAGTTACCACAAAGTTGAAAACTGTGCCATTAGGATTATTTACTTTTTTACACTTTTAACAGTATTGGTTTTGTGTTCGAGGCTTATTCTGGAGTTTAAGGTATTCCACAAGGCACTCACTTCGGGTGACTGGTTTTAAATGTGTTGTATCTAGGAGTAAGAGACCCATATGGATTCTAACAACTCATATTTGCATTTGATGGTTAGTGATAACGAATAAATTAATAGAGTTTTCCTTCACTCTTCATTAAATGGATCAAAACTGAAAAACATTTTCAGCGTTTTCAATCTTCAGATGCAGCAACTAAAAACTAAAATTTGATGCAGAAACGAGAAATAATCTGTTGGATTGTGGAAATCTGGAGCTCCTCTTTTCTCCATGTTCCATGTTTGTTACTTTTGATTATTCAATTAATTAGTTGACATTTAGCATGCCAGACTCTATCCCCAACCTCTTACATCTAACATTTTTATTTTCAGTGACCAGCAGGCTACACTTTGTAGTTGGTTAGTTTTTTAAAACAGAAATCAAACAAAAGTCCATAGAAATCTATATTGAACTTTTACTGGTTCTGGTTGTGGGCTACATTCAGCCTCACCAGTTATTGTCCCTATACTTGGACAAAAAGTATGGATGCGTTTTATTTTTACTTTAAAGTTTAATGTTGGAAAAATCAACTGGACGTCAAAACGTGAAAAGTCCCCAATCAGCCCCAATCTCAAAAGCCAAGATGGCTGCCGCACTTATAAAACAGAATAACAGCCGACAGACTGCTGAACTCAAGCTGCACCTAATTTAGCTTCAGCTCATAAGTTATTTACACACACACTTATCTTTAAACCACATAAATTACTTTGTTATTTATTGTATTGGTGTATTAAGTTTCTTAATCTGGGACCTGAGTCCAAATTTTGCACCACAAGCAAAGGTTGGAATGACAATAAAAAATCCTTAAATCCATGAATTTTTTAATAATAGTTGCAGACACAATATGTTCCTTTGGTGCTTAAAATACAGAAGAATGCACTGTTGTTAGCTTGTTGCTTATTATAGAAAGCATAAAATGTTATTTTAAGCTAATTACTGTTAGCATAGAAGGCTAATAGTAGCTCGTTTGGTCACTTTGCACAGGAATCCCACTTCTTTTGACTTGCAGCTGTGATATGTTTACGTCTGTGGCACGGGTCGGTGCGGTTCGCTTCATTATTTTCTCTGTTTCCATTGTAAAACATCTTGTTCAAATTTGGTCCAAAGGTTTTTTAAAGTCAGGCTTAGTCTAATCATCTCAATGAATTTGGATTGCATTTTATCATTTATAGCTCAAAATCTAAAATAGTTTGACTAATCAAACTTGAATACTCTGAGCAGATATTTAGTAAAAGACCACTTGAGATTTATTTATTAACTTTATTGTTTATCAAAACAGAAAAAAAATCATCTTTTTAGTCATTTTACACTTGAGAGAATTGTAGAAACTATTATCTTTTTAAGAAATTGGAAGCATAGTCATATCAGGACAACATATTACATGCATGTTTTTCATTTATCCCGGTTTTTTGTCATAAAAACATCTACCCAGAAGTAAAACTTCAACTTTCCGGTTCTTCAGTAGATCACTTATTAAGAGTAATGGGTGTATAAAACATAAGCTTTCTGCCTGTTTGTGTCTTTCCTCCCCTGGGATGAAGGTCGCTCTGGTTCCCAGGCGGAGATGTGGGTGGCTGAGGAAAAGCTCCCGCTCCAAGCGGAAGATTCACTCTGGCAGTGAAAGTTTAAAAGTTGGTGCGACAAGATCCAGCAGCTGATCGAAACTTCTGATAAATTACAAGCTGATTTAATTCAGAAACAGCTGTTTGGGTGAATTGGTCTTGGGTTAGGAGCTCCAGGCTGATTATCAGATCAGATCCCATACATTCCAACTGTGCATCTTCATGCAGCACTTTGAAAATATGTGGTTGCTATAGCGATTGTGCAGGAAATGCTTTAGTACACGGAGTGGAGCGCAGCTCATGTCTTGTGACTGTGCTTGCTGTCGAGTGTGTGTGTGTGTGTGTGTGTGTGCATTAGCCTGGTTGTTTGTGTTGATCTAGGCCTCTGAGCTCTTTGTGTTTGAGGAGGGGTCTCCGGCCTCTCTGGGCTGACCTCAGGGTTGCCATGGAGACGGCAGGAGCCACTTCCTGAATTCTCGGCCCATCCTGCAAGCTGGGCAGGGGACACGGAGTCAAACTCATGACTGGAGTGGAAAACAAGGCAGGAAAGGCAAGCCCCCGCGCTATTTTAACCGACCCACTCTGAGAAATCTAGAGTTGCAGTTAGTTTGCGTCAAACTGAAGCAAAAGGAAAAATATTAGCTGTGTGGACACGACCAATATTTAATATTGTGTAAGGGTTGTAAAAGCTTCAATTTGCTCATTGCAAAATTTCTACAATCAAGACATATTGAGGCTGAACGAGGAACCACAGCCGCAACAGGACAGAGTCCTCTGTCCCCCGATGTCCTGATCCGGTTGCCAGTGCAGTTAATCTGTGTGCTGAGTTTACTTACCGAGAGAAAATGGTACAAAGTGTCCTTCCATGGTGGCTTAAAAAGTCATTAATGTCATCAGTGTCTCTGCCTTCCACTGTTTTAATCATTATTTTTATTGAAAATTTTAGTTACAGCAGTCCAGCTTAAACAGTTACTTCATCACTCAGGAGTGTTTCTGTAGTCATTTTCACAGATGATTTATATTTTATCTGCATTTGTTTTAGCATAATGCCAAACTTTGACAGAACCTTTCCAGAGCGATTGTGTGATATTTTTCCACCATGAAAGAGTCGGGAGCTCATCATCGACACTTTGGCGTTATTTCTCTCCTGGCCTCCCAAAAGAGAAAGCTTACTATGTCCTTAAATCTTTTTAATGAATCGGGTAAAAGTCCCAGCACACACAGTAACACATGAGGCTCTAGCTGCTGTCCGATCACACTGCTGATCTCCATGAACACCAAAACTGTTGAATCTGAAACTGAGTTTAGTTTTTATTTGCAATGTTCAACATTAAAACATTCAATCTACAGTCCAACCTGACTACCTGATTAAGTCCATAGAAAATTTTATTTAATTACAAATTTAATTTCCACTAAAAAACTCTAATCTAAAAACTTTTCTAGAAAAAAAAAAAAAAACACAGAGAAACTTCTGAGCTCCAAAAAGTCAAAAGCCTGAGAAAATTTTTAGATTAATCTCAGAAATTTCTAGAAACAAACTAGAACATTTTTTAGCTTCAAAAGTAAATTAAAATATTTGAAAAAATGAAGCAAAGTACAGAATTTTCCACTTTTGAAACACAGACATTTTCAACTCAGAAATTTCCAATTTGTCTCTAGAAAATTTCTAAAATTAATCTCAAAATGAATGTATTTTTTCTTGCAAATCTTCGACTTTTGAAGCTCAGAAATAACCCTGTATTTTTCTAGAAAATGTTGACGTTTTTGGCAAAAATGTGCTCATTTTTGTCTATCTGCAATGGCCCTAATATGCCGTTGTGCTGCTTTACCAATAAGCTTTGAAGAAAATTAATGACGTTGCTAAACTGGGTACCCAGCAAACATTAGCCATTAGCGAGTCAAACAGCATTGCGCCTAGGAAGGCATTTTCTTTATATTTTAGGTACACATTGCAATAAACCTTACAAATAGTTGAATCCGCAAATATTGAACCACTAATAGACAAATAGTGGTTTGTCTATTAAATAATGTTAGAATTTATGACTAAATTCTAACATTAGATTTCACCTTTTTACTCCACTTATCCTTTAAATTTAATGGGGTTAAAAAAAGTCAGACAGATGTAAAACATCCAAAGATGCTTGTATTTAGTGGTGGTTACTGATTAGGTTTAGCTTAGCTGATCACAGGTAGGATACAGAGGTTTGCTGCCAAACAGCACTTAGTGCACGGATCTTGTACTCAACACCCCCAGGACTCAGGGAACATTAACCCACAGATTTCATCCTTAGTGAGTCAACAAGGTTAATAAAAGGAGTTCTGGTTTCATGGCCCACAGACCCTGTAAGTATTCAGGACTCTAGTTAACATCTTGGTTTGTTAAGATGTTAAGGAGACAGTAGGACTGAGGAAAACTGCTGCTGCATACTGCTTATGAATATCAGAAACTTTAAGAATGCATGACAAACATGTCTCAAAATCTCAAAATGTTGCACATCTGAAATAATCTGGGAGAGGCCAAAGAGAGCATGTCAATGTTAAACCCTCCAAGCTGAGCAGTAACCTCCCAAGTTCATCTCGACAGTTCAGGAATGTAGTTACTCAGTCACCAATCTGTGTGGGGTTGGAGGTCCTCAGTGTTCACTCTGGTTGCTGTGGAAGCTAGCAATGCGAGCTAGCATGTCTGTATGTGTTGAATTTTACAAAGAAGCTTTTGATATGCTGTACCGTTACTCATCTTTATGATCATTTTTGACACTTCCTTTGTGATTCATAGTTGTGGGAAAAACAAATTTTTGTTGCTATGTGGCATTGAAGTTCTGCTAATCAAATGTACTTGATCATGTTGTCACCAGTAAAGTAAGTTTTAGCATCTCAATAAAAGCAGAGATTTTTCCGCTTTACTGCTCTGAAGCACAATTGCAGAAGAAATTTTAGTCCATTCTTCTTTACATCATTGCTTCGGTTCATTTTCACTTGTATTTCAGTCAAATTGATGTCTGAACTTTGACTATGCCATTTCAACATCTTGATTCTTTTTATTTCAGTCATTCTTTGTTAGTTTCCCTGAGCTGTTTGTTGTCTTATTGGTGACTCAGTTTGGACCTTGCTTAAGATTACCTCACAGCTAACTATAAAAAACTTCGATTTACAATTGACTCAAAGACTGCAAAGATGTAAGTATCAAACAAATATTTACATGGGATCGATCTGATACCAAGTAAATCCAGCAACAGTATCGACGCTACAGATTCTGATACCGATACTTTTTATTCAACACACATCATGTTCTTTAAATCTTAGCTGTAAATCTGTGTTGGTGCCCACTGCACAGTCTGGCCCCAAACACATTGGGCTAGCCCAGCCCAGCATTTTCATGTGTTTGGACATACACAAAAATACAATATTTTCACATTTAACAATGACATTCAGCCACCCTTGTTATAATGGATCAGTAAAAACAAACCAAAACAACAAAGCTCTGAACAATATTTGTCACATTTTATATAACCAATGCCTGTTGATATCAAAAGAAACAGCAGTGACTGCACAGTCTGGTCCAAAACACCTCCCTTTGCAAGAAAATAACATCCAAAACAAAGAAAAATTAGTCAAATCAAACAAACCGAGATAAACCCGCCACACCTGGATGAAATCAAGCTAATGTAACACAGTAACATAACAAGAACACAGGGACTCGTTAGCTTGCTGTACATTTAAATAAAATCTAATTTCGGCTCATATACAATATATAACTATAACACGGGAAAAAAGACATATCCCTTCAATCACCAGTATAAATATATAACTTTTGAAATGTGAATTTCAAAAGTGCCTGAAGTGTCATCTTCAGGCACTTTCTGAGACCCCGCCTCCTCCATATGGGCGAATCACGATGCAGGTTCATCCAGATCACATGATACAGCTAGTAGAAAGTGTAGTGTAATGGTGGTCTTGGTATTTGCAGGTCGGTATCAAATCAGGCCGGTATCAAACATGCTAGCCCAGCGCGGCATTTACGTCCTCCACACGTAAATGTGATTACGCTACTTGAGGTGCGTTCAAGTGCAACAGAAAAAAACTAACTCCTCACTTCAAATACGTACTAATAAAAATGAATAACTACTTTACATAAAGAATAATGACTGATTTGTTTGGAATTCGAAGCTAAACTTAAAGTAATATAATTAACTTGTTACATTTGTAAGGTCAGTTCCTTGGGAAACAATAACTATTTTTTATGGAACTAAAAGGAATGTTTGGTTGAATAAAGAGCAGCCACAAACAATGCTCTGGAGAAACAAATGCCTTTAGCTGTTTACTAATCACCCTTTTGACGCTTTGTAAATCTTGACTTGACGTTTTAATCATGTTGGTAAATTTGTGATGCGAGACAAGTGCCTCTTGAGGTGGTAGAAAAACACACAAACACAGAGACGACCAATCATTTTCAAAGCTTGCTTTGTAGTAATTGTAGTCATCTGTGTATCGGCTTTGACCTCTAAGTCACCTCTGTTACCACACACAGCTGACAATAGCCTTTTTATGCACAGACAGATTTCATGGAGAATGAACAAATTGCTCCAGACGTTTTTCATGATTTGTGATGGAGAAGCATATTGAAGCAGGAGAGTGTAAGTGAGTCAGGACATTGTGCTACAATATACATACAATACGTTTTGTACAAATACTCTATGAAGTTTATCATCCCAAGAGTGAAAAAGAAAAATATTCTCTCTGAAAACGGCTTAAAGCTACCAATATTTATTTGACATTTTACTTTATGTTGATGGACTCTTTAGAAGATGTCTCAAGCTAATTTTTCACTCACCGTCTTTAGTGATGCCATAACCACAAAGCTTTTAGGTACCATGTTATAGTTTTATTCTTTAGTGTAAAATAAAAATACATACCTGGAATATTCCTTTAATTATTTTATGCATGTTTGAGAAATCTTTTAATCTCCATGGCAACCAGCTGTGCAAAACGCCTGGTTGGACCTAGCTCTGCCTTCGAAACGCAGCTCCTCCTCAGAGCTGCAGTTTCCAAGCTTCTGCATCACAGATCAGCTGTCCCCTGCAAATCCCCCACTAGGTTCCTTCAGACTAGCCATAAGTAATTAGCAAACTCCTGGTGTTTATTATATGATCTACTTTTCAGTGTAACGCTGGTGAAAATGTTGTTAAAGGGTTGTTAGAGAAGGCATGTTGTGATGACTTCCTGAAGGCAGTTTCAGAAAGAGCAGGAGCTTTTAAAGAGACAGAGGCCCAATTTCAAGACGTTAAATTACTAACTAAAATTTATTTTAAGTCATATTTTATATGCACACCACTTCTATAACAACAAAAGTTAGCATAGCGACTTGATTGTGCTATAAAATTGAACTATGTGCCTGGAAAATCAGAGAAACTGCTGCAACATTTCTTGAAAACTTGATGTTGACAGACTTTCCTCATCCACTCTAAGATAGCATGAGCTATCCTCCAAACAGCGAGTTAAATTTCAGCTTCACAATTATCCACTAATTTCCTGGAATCTATTGGTACCACTTCAATAAAAATGCACTCAAGTTTCTGGTTGTAATGTGACAAAATGTGCACTCTCCTATAAAAACTTCTTCCTGTTCAATTCCTGGACAGAGTTCAAGTAGACGGAGCCTGTGAAGCTTGAGAAACTTATTGTGCATCCTGTGTAAAGTTTCTGCTTCCTTAGTAGTCCTGGAAAAAACTAAACGGGTTCAGCTCTGGGGAATTTTTGCCTTTGACAGTTTAAAGATATTTTAACATAATCAAAGAATTTAAGAGCAGAAAGAAACCACCGTTGTTTTATCATAAGTACATCTCTGGGGCAAATTGAATAATGTAATTATCCTCTCACACCGTCCCTAATTTCTATTCACCGCCTTGTGAAAAACCCCTCAAATGTTTTTTTTCTTTTATGCATGTTTGAGAAATCTTTTAATCTCCATGGCTTTAATCTCCAGCTTTCATTCAGTCAATCAAAGCTGTCAGTTTAAATTTTCCAGCTTCCTCATTGAGAGTTTATGCTGAAGTCTTGAATTTCTCCAGTTTGTCTGAAACAATTCAACCCTTAAAATTATCCTAATTCTCCGGCACTTTGCTACTTGAAGAGATTTGTTCCCACCACTTATCTAATTGTCTATTAATAAAAGGCGTTTTTGCCTCTTGTGATTAACTTCAGATTGCTCCAAATTAGTTGTTGGGTTTTTAACCTCGAGATTTTTCCATTTGTTTGTTTGTTTTTTCACAAAGAGAAAATTGCAAAGGAGTCGACACTTTATTGTTCAGATGTTCTGGGTCAGAACTACTGAATGTAAATACAGGAAAAGTGTGCTGAGGAGAATTTAATCACTTTCCTGGGAAAGTTTTCGGGCTAAATTGTCTAAATAATAAAATAGATTATGAGAAGACACTTTGACAATACAAAAAACAGCAAAACTTTTAAATGACCAATCAGAGGGAAGGAGCAACTACTGAGCCTAACTACAGTTTGCCGAGTTTCACTTTAAACCAAAGACGGCTTCGGTAAATTCTTTATGTTAACAATCTTTAAACAACTCTGCAAAAAATGAAGAGCCCACCGTGCTGAACCCCACTGAAAACCTCCTGGTTATTCCACCAAATATTGATTTCTGAACTTTAAAACATTAGTGTTGTTGTTTCCAAATTAATATGAATCTGTTATCTCTGCAGTACTGGAGGTCTGAAAGCTCTGCAACCATTTCTCATTTTCTGCAAATAAATTCAAAATCTTTGCTGTAGATTGTCAGTAGTTCATAGAATAAAATAACAATGTTCATTTTACTCAAACATAAACCTATAAAGAGTAAAACCAGAGAAACTGATAATTTTAAGTGGTCTCTTAATTTTTTCCAGAATATATGGGAAACTTCGTCATCTTTTGATAATTTAATATCGAGTCATACAGTGAGTGCAAACAGCTGAAACTCCCTTTAAAAACCCATTTAACTCGCCATTTTACCAGTTCAACAAGACGCATCAGAGGACAGAATAGGATGTTTTTAGTATTTCCAGAATTTTATCTTCTGTTGGGTCTGGAAAAAAAATATGAGGCATTAATTGAAATGTTGTCTCATTTTTTTTTGTTGTTTTACAAAACCCAGAATGTTCAGCAAAGCCAACACTGCAAAAGCACAAAATCTTACCAAATATTTTTGGTTTAGTTTCTAGTGCAAGTGTCTTAGTTTTGTCTTATTTAAAGTGTGCTAACTTAAAAGTAACTTTGTTGCTAGATGTAGGCGCTTGTCATAAGTAAATCATTCCTTATATTGATGAAAAAGTTCAATTGTCTGATTATTTCACTTGTAACAAAACATTTTTCCAATGTTGTAGTTAATTTACCTGCCAATGGAACAAGAACTTTTACATCAATATATCTTGCTACAAGGTTACTTGTAAGTTAGTTTTTTCTTATTACAAGTGTAATAAGACTTGTAATAAGAGTCTTATTACTCTTATTACTTGGTCAGATTTTGTGTTTTTTTGCAGACTGACTGAACTTTTGGACCACCCAGAAAGAAATGCACACATTTTTTACTAAAAACACTGGCAAACCTTTATCTCAGAGGATGCTTTTGTTTCCTCTCACAAGCTGCCTGGCTTTTTAGGCAACGCTGCAGATTCCTTTCAGACTGTATGAGGAAAGAGTAAAAGCGAGTGTGTACACCTGCTTTTATTTGCCCTGCCTTTCTCCTCCCTCCGCTGTCTTCCGCTTGCCTTCCTCCTCCTCTTTCTCTGTCCGCTCTGTGTGTTAGCCGGTTGCCAAGTGCTAGGAATCTGAGGAATGCAGGATTGCAATGTCCTGATAAAGTTTGCTTTGTTCCCTAAGTGACCTGGAAGAGAGTAGTGCCCAGAAGTCTACATATGATACACAGCACACGAGTGTACATTTCTTTTTAAATAAAAACTCACAATGTGGGTGGATGCCGAGAGGAGATTCACAGAAATTTATTAAGTGTTTGAATGAATTTCTCGTGAATCAACCATAGAAAGAGCGAATGAGAAGTTGGTGTTTTTATTTGGAGTAAAACAAAACCCGATGAAGGTTTTAGATTTATTCATACAAGGGGGAATTTACCAAACACTAAGGAACCAGGGATTATTTGTTTGTTTTTTGTAAGTGGGGTTCTGTGTGGTGTTTATTAGCCGTTAGTATCTTCTCTGCAGTAGGAAACTCTCAGCAGCTTCAGTTTGGGTAAATATAAAGAGATTTTGACCAAACAGATGAGCCAACAGCCGGGTAGCCACCCTAAATCAACACCACTCCACCACCAAGCTTGACAGTTTGAATTAGGCTTCTGTGCGGTTCTGCTGAGACCGTACGAACAGTTAATATCTTCTCTGCAGTAGGCGACTTCAGTTTGGATAAAAATAATAAAAAATCCAGATTGAACCTACAAGCACTTAAATCAACAGCAGTCCACCTCTGTGCTTTACAGCTGCTGTGATTTGTTTCTACTGATTTGCTGCTTTTGGATTTCTCTACAAAATTGGAAAATGTTGAATAAACAGAATAAAATCTGAATTTTTCTTCCCAGGGACATTTATTCAAAGGCCTGTGAGTGGGTGTAAACATAGCTTGAAGAGGGGGTTCTGTGGGGAGCATAAGGGCTGTTGGTATCTTCCCTGCAGTATTTAACTTTTTGAATAACCTCAGTTTTTAATAAAATGAAAATATTTGAACATTTGACCATCTGAATCAATGAGTTAACTCATCAGGATGACTGCAAGAGCAAGTACTAATTAACATAATGCCATGATTGACAACTAATAATAATAATTAAAGAGAAGAAAGTATTTTTGACTGCCTAAAATTATGGATTATTTTAAAGTGGGGTTCTGTGGAAAACATACAAGCAGTTAGCATCTAGAAAGTCTGGCAAGAAAGAAATTAATAAGATTTTCTTATTCATTCATAATGAGCATTTCTTGAAGGCTCAGGTACTGGCTATAATTTAAGAAACAGAATTACTTCTAACTATATAAACGGAATCATTTTTTATGAAGTTCACTGGCCTGTTAATGCATAAATAAGAGTTTTCTTTTTACTCGTTGCCGCTTTCCACTTTCATTCACAAGCTATTATACTATTAGTACCCCTGTCCTAGACAAATCTCTCTCTTTCTTAATTTAAAAGCTCGTCATCTTGTTCTGCCCCTTGCTTTGTACACGGTGTCCTGCTGGCAACACTTTCAGACTGAAGTCATTTTTCTGGCTCAGGGGCTGCTTGATACTCGAGTTCTTTGTAAATGAAGGAGGAGGAGACGCGAAGCAGAAAAGGAATTCCTAACTTTATCTCAGCGCAGAACGCACATGTGATTACATGCTCTCTACCAGTCACACACACATTTTATCTCTCACTTCTGCTATCTCACACGTTCTGAAAGCTCACAGTTGATTATAAATCTGAGCCTTTTTGCTTTAGAGGAGAGAAGAAGAAGAAGAAACAGGAAGCAAGCATTTAACTTTAGGGAGGAGGGTCAGGAAGGGCAAAATGGGAGACCTCCACACTCATTTGCGTGTGAAGAAGTGATTATGCGTGTGTGTGTGTACATATGCTGAGCTGTGGGAGTGTGTATGATGGCTAAACAGAAGGGCCAACTTGTGTTTACATGGTAAATGAGTGAATGTGTGTGTGTGTGTGAGTGAGTGTTGAGGGAGTTAAGGTTGTGGAATGTCACATGCTGATACGATGCTTACGAGACAACAAAAACAGTTAAAGAAAACATGGTGGAAGTCATTAATGATGCTGGTGGCTGCTCAGCACTTAGCTGTATGTACGGTGAGGCTGCATGACAACTGCCACGTTTAGTTCCCTTTAAATGAACTCTAGTCCATTTGTCTTAAAAGTCTGGTTCATTTGGGGAGGTGTGAATGCGTATTCAAACCCGAACTCTGGTCCGCCTGAAAACCTCGGTCTCGGTTCGATTTAAGTGATCTCTGATGGGGTTCAAATGCCTATGTGAACGCCAAGCGGACCAAAGACCGCTCCAAAAGCAGGAAGCAGACTATAGTGTAGGACATTCTGGGTAAATGGGACCTAAACAAATGCAAAAGTCTAATGCTAAACAGAGAAATGGCTTTTAGTATTTTTAATAAAGACAGAAATCCTACAATCGCCAAAATCTGACGCCACTCCATTTGAAGGAGGAAGTTGCGCTCATGTCTTCTTCTGAGGTTTTTGTGTCGTTTCCTTCAGTAGTTCTTGGTGCAGCGCCACCACAGGTCAGAAGGGGAACAGGTTTTTCAAACTCAATGCGGTGTGAAAGCGAAACACACCAGCTGAAAATGTATAAATAGGTTGAACTGAGTGGTTACTAAAAGGAGATCATACCCAGAGTGAAAAACGGTGATAGCAGCATCATGTGCTGACATTATTATTGTTCAGATGGAGCTGAGATTATTTTGTCAAGGTGGAAGAAATCACAAACGTTTCCAAAGTCAGTTCCAAAGATGTCTCCTGGAAAGGTCAAGAATGACTTCAACTAAAGAGACTTAATGAGAATGAAACAAAAGCAGAAGATATCCGTCTCATTTTTGTACTGAAAGGACATTTTAAGTTTTATTTTAATACTAATAAAACTTATTGGCACTATTGTCTGCAAACAGTGCTGCTTTTCGTCTTTTCCTTGATCATTTATCAAATGTTTACCCCAAACACAAAAGAGGCGCCATCATTTCCTGTAATTAATCACAGGAGCAACATGAGTGGCGTCATTGAATAACTCACTCCTCCGTCAGCAGGAGACGCCGTCAGTCACTCATTCATCTCCACGAAGAATGACAATTCGATTGACCATGAAAATAAACATTTTTTAAAAGAATCAGATTGTAAAGAAAACCTCCTGTTTGTTTCCTCCTGTTTCTCTTATGCGCCACATGTTTGCGACTTTGATAAATAAAAGCTAACAGAAGTGTGTGTTCACAGGTGCTGCGTCCCCTCGGGCCCGGTTGGCAGTCAGGGCTACTGTAAACATCCTTGACTGGAAGCTGGTGTTAGGTTTTTGGGCTTTCAGTCGGATGTTTGCAGCAGCCAACTGCCCTTACCATCTCAGGAAGGTTTCCACATTGTAGCATCATCCAACTTTACAAACAGAGATACAGCCCAGTTCACTCCTCTGACCTGAATAAGGTAACTGCTTTATTAACAATCTTCCCCCTAAAACTTGTTTTCCATGAATTGTTCTTGTTGTCGGTAATTTTCAGTCTACAAAACCAGCTTTGTGCACCGAACGAGGCCCGGCGCCATGACAGTTATGCATGTAAACAGGAGCTGTGTTTCCACTGAACATAAAGTGAAATTATGAAAATAAATTCATAATTTGAAAATGTTTTTTTCTAATACCTTTCCACAACCAAACCTTTTAAGATTGTAGATATGCGCTCATAATATATGCTTTTACTCTTTTTATATTTGTTGTCATTAAAAAAAAGTGGGGCACAACACCTTTTAGAGAATCTGTGTTCAGTTTAAAGTTGTTAGCTAGCAGTGCTATATGGCTAAAAGCTTTTAAAGGGCTTACATTAAGTCCACTACTACTACACACTAACAGGACCTGCAAAGAAGCAACAGAAACTCATTTAAAGTACAACTGAGACCTTTTTATTACTTAAAAGTTTGAGAAGGAGCCGTTTTGGGAAAACTGCTCCTCCTGAATACGTTTTCTCTCCTCCTCCCTTCAACAAAGAGGAAGCGGGTGTAACACACACCAGAGGACCACAGACAAGGAAGGAAGGAAGCATTTCAAGATCACTCCCTCCTCCGCCCCTGCATTCATCATCCTATTAATAAAAAACAGGCTTGTTGCCCGAGTTGGGGATTAAATATAAGCTGTGTTCAAGTCATGAGTATAAAACATTCTAATGAAACTACCAGTTTAAATATTCCAAGCATAAATCTTTGACTATATGCTGATATTTAGAGAGAAGACTAAAATTAATGCTTCACATCATAGTTCAGGTTTTCATCTATCGTCGATCTGAGATCCAGGGAATGTAAACACCCTACACTCTCGGCGTGCGCCTCCTGGTGGCCGGGAGTGGGACTGTTTGCACTGCTTGGCTCAGGAGCGCATCCCACAAACTACAGCATTTGTGTTTGTTTTTATTCTTCACAGGCTTAAAATAACATAATTTGTCTTAACAAATGAATATAATGTATTTCATGTTCATTCTGGAAATAAAAACATATTGACAACAGTTGCTTTTTGGATCATTTTGTTTCGATATCTATTAAACTCTTTGTATGGAAGGAGGCAGCAGCTGTTATATTTAACTCGGAGTAAATAAAGATCTATTTTCAAGCTGAGAAGTTGTGCTCTTCCTCTGACATCCTGAACGGGACTGCTGGGGACAGTTGGCCATCCGGGAAGGAAATGAGGAGTGGCTCTCTCCTCGGTCAT
This sequence comes from Poecilia formosa, assembly GCF_000485575.1. NCBI lineage: Eukaryota > Metazoa > Chordata > Actinopteri > Cyprinodontiformes > Poeciliidae > Poecilia > Poecilia formosa. Next base: position 203,068 of record NW_006799981.1, on the reverse strand, counting down.
GGTTGTCCCACTGGTGCTCGACCCCACACACACACTAAGCTATGCTCAGGACAAAAACTACGCTTTCCTTTCTTTTTAAGGTTCCATCCATCGGAACATGTTACAAATCTAGTCTGTGTTATGTTCTGAATTTAAAAATCTATAGTTTTGCAGCTTCTACTCTTTTAGGATTGAGTAGACAGAATGGTTTGAGAAGTTTATGCAAGTTGTTTTATGCAGTTTCCTATTTTCTGCATGATCAGATAACCTATTAATCTGAAATTAACTAAAAGTTAAGAAATAATTCAAGTTTAAATAAAATCAATAAGTTAAAGATGCGGTAAGACAATTAAACATGCATTTTTTGTAGCATAAATAACCTAAAAAAAATAATCCCCAGCCTCTGACTTACTTTAAACCCATTGTTCATGAATCGAAAGGAAAGCGCCACAAGATGGAGCCAAAGTGTCACTCCTTCATTTACCTTTTACTAAGATTATTGCTTCATAGCACAAGAACTGCAACAGAAAGGGACCAAATGTAAAAATAAAAAAAGACGTTTTATTGGTTTATGAAACATTCTTTTGGTTTAGTCTTGAATGAAACCAAAAATCTAAAGATAATTTTAAGGAAACCAAACAATTTGTCATATATTCCAACAGCTAAACAAACGGCGATTGAGAGGACACAAAAATATCTTAAAATTGCAAATCATTCATTTCAACGCTACAAAAATTCAGAAACACATTTTAAAATTTTAAGATGAAAACATTTGAAGCAGAACCAAAAAACAAACAATTAAGCATACAAAGTCAACATTGGAAAGCAGATGTGGTGAAATATTGTCTATAAGTGACTGTAAAATAACCTGTTAATTTTACTATACGAGTGTTTAGACTGTTTAGCATCATGTGATCTGTCTAATTTAAATTTTAGGAACTAAAATTTAAAAATGTCCAATACTCTAAAAGCGATTGTCTCAAACTTTAGCAAAAATATTTAGCAAACTTCCATTGTAAGATTACATATCTTGTATAAATATATTTCTTCTGACAATAACATAAGTTGTTTTATTTTCAGGTCAGATGCAGGCCAGTTGCATGTAAAAGAAAAATAACAGGTTCTGGTTCTGGAAACCACGAAAAGCAGAAGTTCACTTTTATCTCGGCGTGAGTTTTGGCCGCAAACGAGACTTGACTGGGAAAGCCCCCGAAACCGATACTAAGCCCAGCTGTTGCCTCCCATTGAGACCGAAGCGAAACTCCGTGCAGAGACAGAAGTTGCCCAGCATGACAATGGGGAAGGAAACTGTAAGCAGTATCACAACAACACATGCAGACGTGCATCAAAATCACTCCAGCGTCATTCTGACACTTGACTGCTGAAGCATTTCAAGAATCAGCAGCAGTTACTAATTCATCAAGATAATGAACCTTTCAGAAAACCACTTTAGAGCAAACTTTAAAATGGCAGACTGTAGCTCTTACTACATTTAATCTTCCTCAGGATCCCCGTCCAACCCGCGTTCTAATCACACATCACTTCCAATATCTAAAGGAGTTCACCAGGGCACAATGTTAGCCTCATTTGTATCCTCTGCTTCTGTAAATTAGCTGGGGCAGTTACAAGTTGCAGCTGAAATGTCTTTATAGGACGATGATGGGGCATACAGTAAATTCTCCTGAAATACACAAATTTAAATTAGTTTTGAATTTAAAAACATCTGAAATTATAGGACTTTCAGTAGATGGGGAGCAAAATAAAGTGCATTTAATTTGCAGTTCTTCGCTTACTGTCTTTTCTCAGTCATATGAAAGCAAACTCTCCTCATAGCCACATTATTTAAAATATTATCTTGGACTTCCTATTGTTTTAAATCTTAGACCCTAATTGGATCTCTCTTTTCTTGGATATGCTTTCTCTTTGCAACAAGAATTTTTCTCTTTAGATGAAACAGTAAATATTGTTTACATGCCCGTTTCTTACAGATTATACATGGATTGGTTGGTATTAGGTTGTAGAAATGTTTTTTAAAACTACAGATTGAGAACCTTGTTAGGCGGTTTGTCAGCAACTGACCAATCGGCGGTCGCTATTTGACCGGAAGTACCCACCCCTTATCTGGAGGCCCTGAATGCTAACAGCTAGCCAACGGTCATAGAGATTTAGAGGAAAACAACAGGAATTCATGGTCCATGGTCAGTTGGGAATATGCAATCCCGACAGCCGTTTCTCGGAGCATTTAGAAGCCACCATATTTATTACATTTCCAAAACAGAGTCTGGAAAAATGCAGCCTACCTCATGTCTAGTTGGATGAAACTGTGATCGACCGGAACTACCACATGTTCATCTGTACAAAAGTAACTGGTTGTATACATCCAGTTTTTTGTCAGAAGGACAATCATTGATAGTTAAATCAAGATCAAAAAGTGAATGTAGTTATGCTTGATTTTATGTGTAAATTCAAATGTTAGCTCTATGGCAGCTTGAACACATGCTGCAGTAACTGTTGTAGTTACATTTAAGCACCTTTTTATGCTAATGTTTAGCTTTTAAGCATTTTCCTGTAGGCAGATTTTCACAAGCCGCTATTATTTAAGTCATTACTCACTCGCTTTTTGTACTGCAAAAACCTCCGACAAGGCAAGCGTTCACTCTCATGTCCATTGAAACTTTGTGCCCCTCATTGTTCCTCTGGCTGCTAAAAACTTGGGCTTTAACGTTGATTTCTCCATTGTTTCCCGCAAATAACCTTACAGACCTGATGTAGGAGAACCGTCTTGCCTGTTGTTTTCTTCTTGTTGACTATTATAGTGGATCACAAGCAGGTACATACCGCCACCTACTGTACAGGAGTGTAGCATCACTACTTTACATCCATTAAATTTTATTTGTCATCTTTGCTTCGGTGTTGGGTTATAAGATAAAAATTATTCAAAAACTGGGTTAGGGTTAGATCAGCTTTCTGACTTAATCTTTCAAGCCAATCATGAGCAAAAAGGATCAGTTCTCTGTAAAATAAATAAAAATAAAAATGAATAAATAACTGATAAAAACAAACTGAAGCAGTGTTAAACAACCTTTGTCTTTAGATTTGCTGTAATTGAATGAGAGCTGGTAGCCATTTCTGTGTCATCATTTCTATAAAAGAAATTAAAGAAAAACTTCTTTTTTTTTAAATGTCACTTTGAAAGCATAACAACACTCTCTGCACAACCCTGCATGAGGAACTGGAAGACAAGAGACAGGAACCACATGGAGACGCCATCTGTTGTTGGCCAACACTGCAGAAAAGGTGCCAATCTGCAGACAGACACATATAAACACCCACACTGCACAGAGAAAACGGTAAACAGGAGAAAATCACAACACAGTGTATGGCACAAAACAAGAATTAAAAATGATGAAGAGTTGGTTGCTTGTATTTAAAGCCAGAAATGCAACAACTATTCCTAATTATTCTAAAGCAACATTAAATACTCCTGTGTACACATTTATCTATTCCTAGTTGTATCTCCCTCCTTACAAGAGAGGTTGTTATATAGTTTCAAATTTTAACTATTTATTGGCTTATTTATTGATCTCTTTTTAGTCTTAGTAGCTCTATAAGTTTTAAATGACAAGTTTAGTGTTTTTTACCATCTATGGGTGGAAGGAGTGAAATTTAAGCCTACTCCTTTTAGCTAAGTATTAATTGTTGTTTTAATTGTAACTTAATATTAACATTAACTATCACTTGGTACATACATAAAGATCTTACTGAATTATTCAACTATTAGAGCTGTAAAAATATTATCTATGGTGATTATTTACATTTATTTTATTGTCCGCAATCAGCTATTTTACTGTTTATTACAATTTTAAGCTATGAGATTGAAAGTTAGTTCACAAGAGTGCTAGAGGGACTTTAAAAAAAAAAGAATATTGTGATATTTAAAAAAAAAACAAATGCACACAGTGGTAGAGAAGCTAAACAAAAACAAACATATTTCAGTAGTATTTGTTAATCTGCTTTAAGTGACTATTTTTGCCAACTGTTCTTACATTTTAATTTTTTTTTTTTGCAAGACTTGACCAATACTTTTATCGATAAAAGAACCAACATTCAGAAGCTGCAACCCAACTTAGCCGCTGTTTTCAGAAGACGACAGGCGTCTTTCTGCTCAGGCGACATTTGCTTAAATTTTACCTCATGAACCGTCTCCTGGTTTCTTCGCAAGGCACAGTTGCTCAGTTTGTTTTACAGAAGGTGCATCTCTGTCTTCAGCTCTTTTCTCTGAAGGCTTTAATCCAATTATTCGGCTGGCAGATCAGCTGCAGCAGATGTGTTCTCTGTCCTGGAAAATCGCACTGGATTTCAACTGGATTTCTTTCCTGGCGTCTCCCAAGAAGCTCCTGGGGTTGTTGTTTCAGTCACCCACAGCATCAATTCAATATGTCAATTATTTCACATGATTTCAATCATATGAATACATTTGTTAGGCTTATTTTTATGTTTTGTACTTATTTGTCATTATTTACCTGTCTGAGAAATATGCACTGAGGTTTTCTAGGCTGAAAGGCTTATGTGTTTATGTCAAAATGCACTGATTCACTTTTCACACTTCCGATACAAATATCTGAGGTTTGGTATCGGCCCATACTGATCCGATACAGAAAAACTGTTCTAGATTTAATTGAATTTTAAACGCAGACATTAATGTACAAAATTACATATTTCATAACTCTGCACCAGTACAGCACACTTAAATACACTAATAACTTCACAAGTTTGGTTAAACATGTCAAGACAACCCAACTTTAATTCATTCTGTTGGTGCAATTAGGAGTAAAACAGCCAATGTAAAAAAATAATAATAATAAAGAAACAGAAGGTGACAAAAATACACTGCAACTAACCTTTTAAATGGTTCAGAAAGTGCAATTTCTAAATATAATGTAAAATAAATAAGAAAGCATATAAATAAATTGAATAGATGAGGACCATTGTCACCTATACCCAATCTAGAATATTTTTCAATATCAGATCTTTGCATCTCTAGTTTTACACATCGGTGAATGTATTGTGGGATTCCTTAAAGATATTTCTTAATTCTTGGATATATCTTCTTATTTGTTTGCTTACTAATAACATAGTTTAATGAATTTCTAGAAATGTTGATTTTCATCTGGTGAAATTCTCACTGCAGAAAAACCCACAGCTTTTACATTTATGCAGCAGGATGTTGAGAAAGCGACTGGAAAGACAAACAGTGAAACTCCACTTCCTGTAACCCACAGCTAGCAAAAGAAGCTACGCCTAGCATGCTATAGTTAGCCGCTGGTTCTGCTAAACTAAGCAGAACCAGCAGCTATTTTGGGCTTTTTTTATGTTTTATGTGCAGCATAAGATCATAAGCTGTTAAAAATCTAAAAATATGCAAATTTATGAAGGCTTAATTTGATTTGTGAAAAAGAAAAAAAAGGGATTTTAGTGTTTGTTTCGCCTTAGGATTTCCTAAACTAGCATAAAAAAACTTTAATTTAGGACATTTTCCTATCCTTCCTGTAAAACAGTTTAATTTTTTTCAAGTATTAAAATTTTTTTTTGAAGAAAAATAAAAATAAGGTAATGTTCTTTTTTTTTTAATGACAGAAAATTTTATCTTGACACCAAATGAACAAAATCACAAAGCTGAGGAAATATCCTGTAGAACAATCACGTTTTATTGCAGAAGCCAGATACAAATATTTGGAATAACTTGTCCTCTATAGTGATTCTTCCTAATAGGTTAATTCCTGCTGTACATTATTACCCATAGAATATATGATTACAAAGCAAACAATAACTTAAATATCAAAATGCTGTACAAAAATCACGATGTACAAGAAGTTGGTGTAGACACTACGCTCAGCATACAGGTATAAATAAAACATACAAAAGAGGCACTTAAGAATATTAGAGAAACCTGCACACACACACACACAATACTGTATGTTTACAAATTAATTTCACAAAAAGTCAACATACTTGAGTCCATGTTATCATACAATCTACCTGAAAAGGTACTTTTACAATTATATCAGATACACTTGGCTGAAGGGTGATGTTGAAACCTTGTCAGCAGGAAGAAAATCTGATTAAGTCAGGAAGAACTGCTTAACCCTTGCATGGCTTTTAATTTCACAGATTTATATCTATTGCAAGCAGAGAATTTTTAATTAATTACACTAAACCTGCCTCCAAGATAAACAACCTCAACATTTCCCTCTATGACACTACACACTACGTCCTTAAATTATTACAATATTTGTGCAAAATTATTATTTTAAATTAAAATTCGTATTTATTTGAGCGAAAAGAGCATCAAACTTAGTCCTAAAGAGTTGTTTAAAGTCAAATTCACAGGCTTAAAAACATGGTCAAAAACCTACGCATGAGGTTGGAGTTCACGTTTTCACATTAAGGTAAATTATGGCGACACAAGTTGACCAGGTGTGTTTGTGATGTGCAGCAGTTCAGAGAAACCTACAGTGTATCGACTCAGGAAGACAGTTTGTCAAAAACACCAAACATACACGTTTCAGTCACAATAACTTCAGTCAAAATCCATTTTTACTCTATTTTCGTTTTTGATTCAAGAACAAAAGGCTTATAGACGACAATACATCCTGTGGCGGCTGATAAAAAATCTGTTGTCAGTGACAAATGAATAAATAAATCCTCCACACTAAACATCACCATTGATGGAGATGTGTAAAAAAATTGTTTTAAATCATTTAATTTTTATTGCAGGAGCACAAAAATCCAATTTAGCACCTCGTCAAATCTTCTTAGTAGCATGTTTTCTTAAGTTTTTCATTTTCATAAGTAATAAATTATGAATTCATTTGCAAAAAAAAAAAATTATTATATAAAATTAAAATATATGTCCACAAAAAAAATTATGTGGAAAAACTTCACAATAAGTGAATGGAACTGAAACTTTTTATTTTATTTTGATTTATTATTCATTATTATTTTATTTTCATTTATTGTTTTACTCTTGCCAATGACCTCCTGTTTCCCTCCAGTATAAATGTAATGAACACAAAGGCCCATTTCTCTCAGCCACTCTTCAAAATGGGAAAGATGAGAAAACATGCTATTAAGGTAAAGCAGAAAATATCAATTTGTCCATTTCTGCAGTCAGAGGCAACAACTGAAACTGTGATAAAAGATGATGTGACGACATCCTGGGTTTATCATTACAAATATTGCCGTCATGTTGCCATGACGACCACTAGAGACCATTTTTCTCTCCTACCATCACAAATGTGAACTTTTGCCATTTCCTACTGCGGGACTTTAACTGGAATTGTTTGATTTTGGTCAGACGAGATCAAGGTGGAGTTTTTCCTGCAACAAACACTCCATGAAACAGGGGACAGACGTCTGGAAAATCCCCTCACACACATTGTCCGGTACGGTGGAGGACCCGTAATGCTGTGGGCCTGTTTTTATTTTAAAAGCCTTGGGAAGCTACAGCGTACGCCGTCATGAAATATCGGAACATTTTCAAGAAAATCCTGATGGGAGCTGCCAGAAGACTTGAACATTTTCCAAAACATTTGGAAAAGGCAACAGAGAAAATAGTTCAGCAGACACATAATTAACCTTTATCTGTGGAAATCTCAAAAAATTTGTTAAAAGAAGAAGATTCCTGAAGGCACTCATATACGTTAGATTCTTCTACATATTTAAGTGTGTTATTATGCTGCTGCAATAAAAAAAAAGTATTTATACCAGGGGGTTTTACACATCTGTACCAGGGAGGGCAATAAAGCACAGAGAGGCAAATTATCTATAAACCGTTATATCTCTGAAATATTTTCATTAAATGTGTTTATACACTTGAGATAAGATTTAATTTAGAACCTGACAAAGACAGAATCACATTTCAGACGTGTGATTACTGTCTGTATGCCACCCAAAGCCTTTCATTTCTTTTCTTTTTTCTTTTTTATCGCTTCTCAAAGGTTCATTTTTCTCTTTCCTTCTCAGCTGAAACAGTAAAAATCACAGAGTAGACACAGTTTTATCTGATATCAACAGAAATGAGGCTCTTAGGTCGATCTAAAAAACATTTTCAAAGTATTGCTCATCTTTTCCCCAGATTTTGACGCACAAACAAAACTCTGTTCATTTGTCTATTTAACAATATTTGCCTTCCATGTTAGCGTCAAAGTAAATCAGTATGTAAGGCAAACATCTCCCCCATTTTTCTTTTATTAAAAGTACAGTCCTTTAGACAAAAGTAATACATTGTCTCTACTGGTATGAATGATTTTGAAAAGTAATCGGAAGCTAAATAAAAAAGACATTATAATCCTAAATATGTGTAACCTGTTTTGCAATTAATTTCTAAGCCCTTAACCTGAATTGATTCTAATCCCATGTTTATTAGTTAAAATGTTTCATTGATGTCTTCCTGGGTTTGAGTATCTGATACGCTGCAAAAACACAAAAAACTATCAAGTATTTCTGGTCTAGTTTCTAGTGCAAATATCTTAGTACACTTGAAATAAGACAAACCAACTTAAAAGTAGCGTTTTTGCAAAATGTAGGAGCTTGACTTAAGTCAATAATATGTTATTATTATTATTATTATTATTATTTACTGGGAGATTATTTAACTTATAACTAAATATTTTTCCAATTTTATAAGTGAAAATCTCCCAGTAGAACAAGTACCTTCGTTGAAATGAACAACATTTACTTAAAACAAACTCGTATATCCAGCTGAAAAGTTGAGTTTTGTCTTATTTGATGTTTACTAAGATATTTTATAGGGGAGCACCGATTTACTGGTTTTGATTTCCTTAATTTTGGGAGATCATTGATCGGCTGATTTTCACATGTGAGCTGATCTTATCCACTAATCTCATCTACCTTGGCAAAAGTCTGAACATCTTTGACTGACAGACCGGCCCACCAGGTCATGTCTGCATGTTCACAATAATCACCCCACAGGTACTAACGCTGTGACTTTCCCTCTTGCTATATTTAGCGACATTTCAGACAAAACAAATTATCGGTCAAAATCGGAATCGGCAGGGTAAAAGATCTGTAATCGGCGATCGGCCAGTACACTGCAGTCGGTGCACCCCTGATAATTTCACTAGAAACCAGGTAATATTTTGAGTTTTTGCAGTTTCCTCTCAGAAGGAAGAAGCCTAGCTGAACTCACTCCTCTCTCTTCTCCCGCTAATGAGCATCAGCTGCCCTGACAACCCGGCTTCATAAGAACCGAGGTCCGGGAAGCCCTTAATCCCTCCTCCTACCAGGTCCTGGCACATTATGGCATCATGGGAAGACACATTGATCCGGCTACTTGCTGTGTTCTCCTCCCCCCTCCTGTGGTGCTCCGGTGTGGGAGCAGGAGCTCTGATCCCGCTGCTCCCGCCGCCAACGCCACCACCACCACCGCCGCCGCTGCAGGCTCCCTTCTTAGACGGCGGCCCCCAGAGGAAGGCGTGGGCGGGCCTGTAGTGCTTGCGAGCGAACCGAAGCAGGCGTCGCCGCGTGGCCGGGAGGCGGATGGTGTAGACGAAGTACTCCAGCACGCTGTGCTGCATGTTGGGAAGCGTGCCGCTGCACAGCGACTCCTCCAGGAAGAGGCGAACCAGCGGGGCCTTGAACGCCTCGTAGCCGAGCTCACCAAGGGACTTCAGGATGCGGGTGATCCTCAGGTAGTTGTGGTGGGATCTGGAAAAACAAAACGGGAGGAGAATGAGTTTGGTTGAGGCGAGGAAAACATGCAAATTAATTATTTGCTTTCCTCCTGCTGGGCTGAGAAACAAAGTTGAAAGTGCAACAATCTGGGGAATTTTTTTACTATTCTACAATATCGCCTTAAAGATCAGAAGCTGCTTTTCCATGACAATTTGCACAAAACTCCATTAATGTCAAAAGAACCACAATTTCGCAATTGCCTTATGCTTATTAAATAAGAAACGCAATTAAAATCACACATAAATAAGTTTGTTAACGCAAAAAACAGACTGCACCATCATCATCCTCCTACCACTTCCTGTCGACTTTTTTGTCATTTCTGCCAGCAGTAACATCCGGTTGTTGATCACACGACTCGTGTGATGCAAAAAGTATTTCCATTGCAGTTTTGCCAATCACACTAATTTCAATAAAGCTGAGAAACCGCCTCACCTTAGCGTAAAAACTTATTGAAAAAGATATTTTAAAAAAAATTGCTGTTTTAATTGGGAAATGTATTTTCATAAATCCAATTTGTGCAATTATATGTAGTACTTTCTCATTCAAAGTACTTCACACTTGGTTCAAAATGGTCTCGTTCCAACTAACTGACTGGATTATAAATCAGTTAAATTAATAAGAAAATAAAAAGTATAAATGTTGACCTAATAAATCTTCATATAAAACCAGTACCAAGAATCCAGATATGTATTCTGTTGAAAATACTTCATTTTTTTCTGGTGCTTTTAATGTTTCCCTAAATAAAATCTGAAAGACTAGTCCACCACATGCAGAAACCTTTGCACATTTTGCCTCAGAAACAACAGATAACTGTGTGTTTTACATACAGGTGTCTGTTTCTGGAAGTAAACATGATGACATTTTACACTCCATGAAACAAACTGAATCCCAAAAAATTCTCCTTAAAACTTTAAGCCGTCTGTCTCTTGAATTAAAAACATGCTGCTTCGCATTTGGCTCCTGACGGGGGAGCAATCAAGATGCATCCGAGTTAGAACCATTACCTTCCCAAAACATGGAAAATGCAGCAAACGGCGAGCAAACCATGGGCTTCCCCGTACAAATTCAGCAATCCATCACCCAGCGCCTGCTGCACAGCGTGCTCTGTGGGCGTGTGGGCTTACTCATTAAGGTGCTGGAAGCGTTCCTGCCAGTTGGGGGCCCGAGCGACGTTGCCGCTTTTATCTAGCAGTTTGACGCCATAAAAATCCAGCATCATGGAATAGGCCGCCAGGAACCTCCGCTTTGCTTCCCGAGTGCTTTGGAATTCCTGACGGGTTTAAAGACAGCGGGTCAGACGAGCGCTGCGGTTTGTTTCACAGCGGCTAGACGAAACAACGACACCGGGCGGAGCTACTTACTTTGATCTCCTCCTGAGTCAGTTCATGTGCGTAGAAGTTGAGCCCTTGTTCTCTTAATGGGAACAGCCTGCGACACGGGAGGAAAGATCCAGGTTACAGGAAGTGGACGGGAAGATGATTACTTAGGGAATAATACTGATAATTAGTTGGAGCACCGCTTCTCAGCACTTTTTATTGCTGTTCACTGTGGAAGGAAGAGGATTTGCTCACTCATCCCTTATTAAGGAGGCAACTGCAAGATCATCTTTTAAAATAACAAACTAAGATTCACTTCTCGCAGATTAAACCACCAAAGTTTGAACCCTAATTTGAGGTAGATTCTGCTGATTTAGTTAGCTTAGTTACAAGATAAGTTATTTTAATTACCCTGTTAAATGTTGTTGGGTACTAAGAAGCGGCTCACGAGTGGCAAAATCTTTTTTTGAGAACTTTGCCACGTTTTATTCTGTGGTAAAATTTAAAGGGATTCCCTCTCAGGACTAAACAGCCGTTACAAACTGATACTTTAAGACAACATTTACTCGCTCTAAACTTAACTGTCTAAGTTTAAATCTTGAACTTTGCCCAAGCAAATTACTCACTCTGGTTGCTTCCCAGTTTGATCATAGATAAGCGCCCAGCGTTCTTAAAACTACGCACAAGTAAACGGTTTTCAACATAAACACAAATTTACTTTAATTTCATGTTTTTCAACGTAATCAGAAATACACATTTTTAGCTCAGCGGATCTCCACTCACCACTGAATGTAGGTGTGATTGTGCTCCAGTTTGTCATAGTCACCTCTCCACTTTGAAAGAATCTCCTCGATGTAAATACCTGAAGAGAGAAGAGGATGGGCAGCTGTTGCACGCGTTTCTTCATCGCTCATGTTTCTGCTAACCTGCTGGGTTTCTGAACCTTTAAACCAAACGAAACTCAATAAGTTTACAGCTTCTTACCATCGGGCACCAGGGGGATCTTGTTCATGTAGAAGCGCAGGTTCCGATATTCGTTGGGCTGCCGGGACTTTCTAAAGTTCTGCAACGAACACATAAAATCTGGATGTCTACATGCGCATGTGTGTAGGAAGAAGAAAGGAAAATATATCATCCACGTTTTTTGGGAACATGCATGGGTGTAAGAACGTACCGGGTAGCTGTGACGGTATTTGTAGAGATCCCTGGCGGCGTAAAAACTCCTCTTCATCCTTGGAGCAGACTCTGGGGAGTCAGTCAGCTGAAAGAGGAAGACGGTGAATAAAATACAAGACCAAATGAAAAAAGACAGTTGAAAGAGAAAAGTTCAAAAAAATGCAGGTCCAGAATGAAATAAATAAATCATTCCTTGTTAGAGCAGATGGAGGGTAGCTCTTATATGCCGTTCAGATGATTTAAAAGCATTTGCTCTCTTTTGAGGTCAAGTGCTGTCATCATTCATCCGTTTCTCAACAGCAAAGGAGGCCAACTCACATCAGTGCCGCGCTGCAGGCCCCACAAAAAGATCCTGCATGTGGATTATGGGCGTATTTAACTTTCTGAAGGGATTTACTCAGCTGAAACCTGTTTATACTCTGCAAATCATCAAGAAGTGACTTTTAAAAATACTTTCTCTGACAGACAGGGCATCTATGGACTGGAGCAGAGAGTTTCTTAACAAGAATTGGTACCAGAAGAAGGCTGAACTGGGTGTTTTACACTTTTTTAGAATTTAACTGGAATTTTGTTTGATTTGGAAACGTTTACAGCTTTTCAGAGTCAATGTAAAATTATTATTTTCTTAATAAATAAACTTGTAGCAACTGGATTTTTAGTAACGCTAGCTGTGCTAATTGCCAATATAATTAAAGAAATCTACTACTAGACACAAAAAATTCGTTAAAATGTGAACCCAATTTAACAACAAAAAGCTGTTCTATGGCAACTGCTCTCTCATGAAATTGACTCTGCTTGCAGAAAATAAAACTTCCACAAAATACTCTTAATTATGGTACATACATAAAAACTAAAACCTTACATAAAAGGTTGGAATTAAGTGACAAAATAGTAATTTGTGATTTTAAAAAAAATTAAAATTCCACACACTTATATTAACAATAGCACATCAAAATTTCATCAACATTTTGAACAAAATTTACTGTTTTCATCATGTTTTTATGGGTGAAAAATGGTGACAGCTACAACCACCTGACTTTAAAAATGTAAAGGTCCCAATAAAAATGATGGCTTTGGTGCTCATCATGTTGGTAAACATTATTAAACCTGAAAAAAATATACTCAAAATTAAAAGGTCAAAAAAAGGCTGCGTTTTCATCTTGTACATAAGGAAAACGAATTACTGCAAGTCTTGACTGCAAGTTTTAGAATAAAAGTAGCACAGATATCAAGAGCAATTTGAATTTGAATGCATGCCATTTAAAACGTAGCATCATATCAAACATTGCAAATATGAAGATTGTTATTCAACATAATTGTTGCCATTAACTTTGCATTTCTTTCCCATACGCAGTGTGGTTCTTTCTTCCTGTTAGCACTATATTGTTGCTCTCCACAGTCACCCCATGCTTGCATTGTTTTGTGATACAAATTTAATGAAAATCCAGACATTTAGTGTCATCGCATTGTTCGCACTAAATCAGACAGAAATTAATAGAAATATAAGCGCTAAATTATCTGAATCATCAACCGACTCCGAACTGATCTAACCACGGTTAAGCCATTATTGTAATAATGAAGTTTGCCCTCAGCTTGGCCTTGTCGGAACACAGTGCGCCGCTGACGGGACACACGGTTCCGCACCGTAACCCTCCTACAACCCCTCCGCCTGCATCACTCTCCCCTCCCCTTCCTCCGTGTACCTGCAGGGCAGCGTCCCCGCTGTGTCCCGCGGCCCGCTCGCTCTCCGCCGGGCTGACGGAGTCAGAAATGCCGCTGTCGTCTTCAGCCGTCGGCTCATCGCTCTCCGAGTCCGATCCCCACGTCGAGTCGCATTCCTCAACGGTGCTCGGCTCCTTGAAACGCCAGCTGCCCACCAGGTTTCCCATTGACAACACATGCAACTCCTGCCCTCTCTTATTGTCCTTTCGCCTGCACAGGACGCTACATCGTTGAGATCAACGCTGCCTCGGTGCGGGCGCTTCAGTGCGGGGCTTTTAAACGGCATAAAAAGGGGGGAAATTCCACATCAGACGCTATGATGCGCGTTTCGGTATGGGGGGTGATTAGTGCCGCCGAGAGGAAGGGGGAGGTCTTAAAGCCACAGACATCACAGCCGATGAGGAAGAGAGGGCCAATAAAAAAGGTAGTCTAGAAAAGCTGTAATCTAATAAATAGGACATTAATTTATTATGTGAAGACATTTTGAATTAAATTAAACTTTGTTTAAAATGTCTTAATGCATTAGATATGTAGGTCAGTGTTAGAAATTTGAATTTGTTATAAAACTATGACCCATAAAAGAGAATATCAGGTTCATTCTGAGGATGAGTGGACAAAGATTTGTTTGTAATATTGAAGGTGAGGCAGTGTTAGTCCATTTTATAGCATAATCATGTAACTATGTTACCTTCAGCTGTTTTATTTATATATATATATATATATATATATATATATATATATATATATATATATATATATATATATATATATGGAAAAAACAGAGTCAAAGCACTGAGATTCATTGAAAACCTCCTGGTTATTCCACCAAATATTGCTTTCTGAACTCTTCCTGAGTTAAAACAATATTATTGTTGTTTCTAAATGACCATGAACTTGTTTGCTTTACATTATTTGAGATATGAAAGCACATTTTTGTTATATTGACCATTTCTCATTTGCTGCTAATAAATACAAAATTTTAGCTTGGAATTTCAGAGACATGTTGTCAAACATAAACATATAAAGAGTAAAATCAGAGGAATTGGTCATTTTAAGTGGTCTCTTAATTTTTTCCAGAGCTGTACATACATTTATCTCAAATAAGTCTTATCCCTCCCGCGGTCTTAAGAGACGGGGTCATTCAGACCCGGTGGGATTGCACTGACCTTGTGTGTGCCTTCACAAGTTTTTTATTATTTTTTTTTATGTGTATTTGGTTTTGGAAACTGACGGTCTGACGGGACAATGCCACAGCTTTCCCATTGTCCGACTGCGACATTTGCCACGATCCTCCTGCAGGAGAGTTCAAAGAAAATTTACTCCATACTTCAACACTTTGAAATTATGCCTCTGTCTCTTTAAGAAAGTCATCACTACATCGCTCCTCTATTAGCGCTTTAAGAGTGCTTATACCAGTGTTGCACTAAGAAGAAGCTTGTATGATGAGTTCTTTGATAAAGGACACCCAGAGTCTATATCCATGTGACTTTCATGGCCACAATGATAAGAAATGAATTTGGATGGATACTGGTACTTAAAGTCGTAAAGATAACTTTAAGTGTTCCATATCAAACAAGTAAAGTTACACTACATTCAAGGCAGACTTTATTTAAAGGGGCAGTATAATGTAAAATAGATTTTTTTGAGCTTTACATCATGTTATAGTGTTTTTCCCTAATCAAAAACGTATCTGGAGTGTTTTCTTAATTCCTTTATGCATATTTGAGAAATCCTTTAATCTCCATGGCAACCATTCAGCTGTGCAAAACGCCTGGGTGGGCCTAGGTCCGCCTTCGAGACACAGCTCCTCCTTCTCAGATCTGCAGCTTCCAAGCTTTCAAGCTTCTGCCTGACAGAGCAGCCCTGTGACTCCTCCACTCAGCTCCTTCAGACTAGCTAGCAGCAATTAGCAAACACCTGGTGGAGCTGCGCATCTGTTGAGTTCATTATACGAGCTACTTTTCAGGGCAGAGCTGGTAAAAATGTTAAAAGGAGTTAGAGGTCCACTTTCAATGTGTTAAATTACAAAGTAAAATTTATTTTAAGCCATATTTGATGTATAGTGTTTTTGTAGCAACTGAATTTAACATAGTTACTTGATTGTGCTATATGATGTCATTATGTGCCTGGAAAACACATAGTAGTACCTCTTTAATATGTAAGGTTCTGTTAAAAGGTTATAAATGGTTAATATTTTGCCTGCGGTCATGTGAAAATTCAAATCAGTGATCTTTGGAGGCTGAAGCTAAAAACTAAAAGGGGTCAAATTAAAAATTGGTAATTTTAATTAATGGTAAATCTGAAAAATGTCATTGTTAGTTGAAAATGATATTTTAGTGTTGCAATACCTTTCTGTCAGATGCTTTGACCAGAAACACGTAACATGTTTCCTTCCCAGTCGATGTTTCATAGAGAAGGTCAATGGTGTTGCGTCAACTTCTTCGTTAATTTCTCATCTAAATAACAATGGGACTTTATTGTATATAACTAAACATCTAATCTTTAAACTAACACTTTAAAGTTGTAAGAATTTCTCATGAAACTCTTGAGAAAAAGCTGGACAGTTTTACTGAAGATAGTGAGATTGGTTGCGTTCTCCAACGATTCTTTAGTAGAAATCTGACATCCTATGAAAGGCAAGTTTGATACAGAGCAGACTTTTTTGAATCAACCTTGAAAAGTACACCAGAGCTCAGCCTAGCAAACATTTTTTCTGTAGTTTAGCCAACCTGGAGGCTGGAACGAGGCCTCACCTGTAGGGTTGGACTGTGGCGTTTGGCAGACTCAGCCTCTGACATTGACGTGACTTTGACCATAAGGTCTGTCTGGCCTCCCTGCTGCGCTTTCGGACGCTGCTGTGATGAGAGAAACTAAGTGGTTCCCTGACGTCACAGTAAAAACTTAGCTTGTGTTAAGAAGAAAAAGAAGAGTCAGAGAATTGTGGGAAACCAAGTGAAACTGGGGAATGAGAGTAGAGACTTGAAGGACCCTAGAGTATCATCAGAGTGGTTTCTGTTGTGTGAGCAAATACAGGAACTAGAGATTCAGGAGTTTTTCTTTTGCGACACAACAGGAAATTTCATCTGACGACAATAAAACATGAAGCAGTTTAATAAAGAACTGTCACTCTTAATGAGATAATTCACATTTATCTGGTTTTCTCAATAAAAACATGCATCAAGTCAGTGTCATTTCAATAACCTGCAGCACTGCAGAAGTTTTGCGGCTTTAAATGAGCCATAAATTATAGGCCTGATGTTGTCAAATATGAGATATTTGACGTTGAAATTTTATCGTTTGTCAGTTTATGTTCTTGTCACTGTTAAAATAATGTAATGTGTTGTTAAATAAAGAACATAACAAAATTAAATTAAACCTACTTAATTAATTTGTGTGGAACCTGTCGACAAACTTGAATTTAGTTAACGTAATAAGAAAAAAAAGAGTTATATTAAAAAAAATTATCGGTTGATGGAAAGCAAATTTTAGTTGTTAAAGTAACATAATTTGTTTTTGTTTAGTGAACAAATTAAATGTAAGTCCACTGGAAGAGTGTTTGCTTTGTCAGACTAACACAAAAAAGTTAAGTTAGTTCAACTAACTTCTATTTTGTCATTCTGGAGTGATTTGAATTAGTTGGGTTAATTAATTAATTTTAACTTAGTTAAGCATAAAGTTAAGTCAGATTACTATATCTGTTTTGCTTTCACTTAGCATAATTCAATTATGTGGAACCTGTTGACATAAAAAAAAATATGTTAAGTCAATGATTCATTTTTTGAGTGTACAGTAATTTAATGTATGTATTAACCCTTTCATGCATAGTGGTCATTACAGTGGACAGCTTTCTAAAATTCCTGTGGATTTTTATGTTATAAATGCACACAGACCACTGAAATGGACATTAGTGCATCATAAAATGACAAGACTATATTCCAGCACAGCAAACAATTAGGCAAGAAAGTAAACACATTCAGAAATTACATAAAATAGATATTTAATTCTAAGGATTTATGGATCAGAAGATTATTAAAATAATTCAGTCATTACCAGGTTAGGAATAATTACTATCGCACAAAGACGACGTCAAATTGGAAAAAGGTTTTCCAATTAGCTATTAATATTATCTCTTTAACAAACACTTTCTGTCCGTTTGCTTTTCTGAACCGAAGTGCAAACTCTCAGCATCTCCATCTCAGACTCTTAGGCCACAGTTTGCATTTTAAACGTTACATTTAATCTGAGAATAACTAAAAGACTGAATATGTTTTTAATGAGAAGAACAAGAACATTCGTTGCCATTTTCTCCTAAGAAGCTAATTTCATCATGGAACAAGAAGACTCTTCAACTTTAAATCAAATAAATACAATTTGGTCACAGCTGATTATTACAACAACAGAAGTTGTTTTGGAATAGATAAAACAGTTTAGTTTTTAGTTTTTTATTAATTTACTACGTATGAACTTATTCTCTATTGTTTTTATATATTTCCTATCTTTGTGTTTGTGTCACTTTGCTGCCTTTGCGTAGAAATTTCCCCTTTATTGGGGCAAATAAAGGATATTTCTGTTCTGTTGTTTTTATGTTGCACTTACCCCGTTCACCACAAGAGGGCACTGTTCCCATATGCTACTGTCAGCCACATTGCGTTCATTCTTTTATTGTACGTAAGGTTTTTGCGGGATTAAACTCGCCGCACAGTGCAGCCAAAAAGTAGTAGCAGTTAAAAATAAAGCAACATTCATGTTTACACAGCACCAATTCTGAAGACTGTTTAATAAAAAATAAAATAAAATAAAATAAAAAGCAGACAGATAGTTTATATCTTACTGAGTTTTTTAAATTCTCAATCTGGTCAGTGACCTTCGTCCAGGAAGGAAATTTACGCAGAAGCAGCAGTCCAGGGGTACAAAACAACATTTCAGAACAGTCACTGCAGCAATTTATTTCCACTGAAGGTTTATGATAAATTTCTTGGACATCCTAATAACAAAAACAGATTTGAAGTAAAACATTTCTGGAATGTGTTTTGCTGCATTATTCTAGAGCTAGTTGGTTTTATCTTTAGTAACTTCACTGCAGTGGATAAACACGGGGTGTTTCAAGGGGTTGCCTGCTTGGCTCTGTGTTTGTGCATGTGTGTGCGTGTGCATGTGTGTGTGTGCGTGGGTTTGAAAAGCTCTTATACTGCTGCAGCTGAGCTGGCAGTAATAAAGCAACTTAGAACATAATTACCTGGCACAGTATCTGGTGAGAGAAGCAAAAAAAGAGCTTTCCTGAACCTCAAAGGTCACAAATCACAACTTAGCCTTTTCCCATCATGCTTCTTTCCTTTTAAGTTTTGATGAGGTTGAAATATTTGACAAGGCCGTTGTTTCCATTTAATCATTTCCTTTTTCTTTGCATAATGAAATGCTTTCTTTAGTGTTTATTATTCCAGGTTGAGTCTAAAGAATCAAGAAATCTCACTTTAAATATCCCAATATTTTGTTAGTTATTTTATGTCTGGCTGAGAATATAACAACATTTATCATGTTGTATTTTGCTTTATTTCCATACCGGCCATGTGGATTTCAGATACAGTGTTCACACCACAAAGACACAAAATATTACCAAGTATTTCTTTTTCTAATTTCTAGTGCAAATATATTATTAAACTAACTCACAAGTAACTTTTCAGGACTTTTACTTGTTACAAGTTACTTCACTTACAACTAATACTTTTTCATCAATATTAAGGAATTATTGACATAAAACAAGCTCTGATATCTTGCTGAAAATGTACTTGTACATTAGTTTTTCCTCTTATTCTAAGTGTGCTAAGATATTTACAGCAGAAACTAGACCAAAAAGACTTGGTAATATTTGTGCGTTTGCAGTGCATAGAAGAACTTAAATGGTGTTTGCAACCAGCAACACCAAAAACTGTAAAAATGGTAAACTGTAGACTCTCATAAAGCTTCATAAATCAACCTCCTCCTGGGGGAGGAAAGCAGCTCCTTTTGAAAACAAACCAGAGCAACTCTACTTAATCTTTTAATTAACTTCTGAGTTTACACCAACTCCTGTGAAAAATATTTTTGTTTCTCTTCATCCTCTGAAGATCACGCTACCCATCAGTTGTTGCATAAATGCACTTAGTTATTAGGTACGGCGTGTCAAACTGCATGTTCTACTGTAATTAAAAAAACATGTAGAGAAAATAAGCTATTATATTTTTTTGCAATTGTAGCACTTGTAAAATCTGAGACCAGCAGCAGAAATGATAAACTAGCATCATTTAATTAAACTATTAACATACCTTACAACGAGGACATTTATTGGATATTTTTAATTTGCAAATTTCTTTTGAAAAAGTTTCATTATTTTACAGATGCAGCAGATCCAGAAAGTGTCGCCTCATTCTAGCTTCAAATTATTGCCCTGACGGCTCTTGGGCTCCCTCTGCTGGCCAAGAGGTTCAAAGTAAGACTCTGCAAAAAGACAAAAGTATTTCTGTCTACTGTAGTTTCTAGAGCAAATATCTTTGTACACTTGAATTAAGACAAAACTAACTTACAAATAACTTTTCAGCAACATATAGGAGCTTGTTTTAAGTCAGTAGTTCCTTAATTACTGGCAGATTATTTCACTTACAACAAGAGGAAAATGTTTTATCATTAGTTAAAGTGAAACTAGTACTTTCTTTTTAAAAAGTACTAAGGAATTATTTACTTAAAACAAGCCCTTACATCTTCCTGGAAAGTTACTTCAAAGTTAATTTTGTATTATTTCAAGTGTACAAAAAATATAAACCAAAAATACTTGGCAAGATTTTCAGCATAGTTTTCTGGCTCTGCTTATCTTGGTTTCTAGTAATTGGGTGAATACACCTGAGACATCCATCCATCCATCCATCCATTTTCTGAACACCCTTGTCCCTCAGTGGGGTCGGGAGGGGTGCTGGTGCCTATCTCCAGCTAACGTTCCGGGCGAGAGGCAGGGTACATCCTGGACAGGTCGCCAGTCTGTCGCAGACACCTGAGACAATAAACAATAAATCACTTAATCACATAATAAATTACAAGAAACTCGATAATTTTCATTTGCTTCATTCATCATTTCTCTGTTTTCTCTTTTGACCAAAAGTGATCTTCAGTCTGGTTCTTTGGTCTCGAGTGTCCCTTTTCTTGAGATGATTTTCTTTACAGAGACTTTACAGTTAATTTTATTTGTCGTTTCTGTTGTTTTCTTTATTTATTTTGGATATTTCAAATGTCCTCCAGTTCCAGTGTTTAAGTGTTCATCAGAATTTAAAGTTTATTGATCACTGAAGATATTTTCTTGCATTATCATATTACTTGAAAATGCTCTCAAGATAATATTATCATTTATCACAATAAGTTCTGGGACAATTTATTGTCCAGAAAAATGTGTTATCAGGCCTGTGGGTGAACAGTCCCTGAATGTTCTCCAACAGCTGCTTCTCTAAGGTCACTGCTGTTGCCTTTCCGTCCTGGCGTTGTGCTAACACACATGCTTCATGTTTCTATAGAGATGGCCAAAGTCATCAACTGTATGACTCACAGTCATTTAGCTCATTTAAAAATTTGTGTTTGAAACCAAAACACATATTGACATTTTGTGAAGCCAGAGCAGGCTGGACGCACCCCGCCGCTGTGTTTCCGAAGGGTTTGTTTATTATGCTAATGGCGCTTCATGTTGTCAGCAGTTCAAGGTTAGTTAAGCTGCAGTTTGTTTGGCTGCTGGGCGCTCAAGAAGCTCTCCTGTCCTGGCACAGTTACAGACATCAATGTCACTGCAGAGGCTGCGCGATGTGGAGTATGTGCGTCCAGGCCGAGTGTTGGGTTTTCTGCAAAGATAAAGTCAGGCTGAGAGCCAACAGATATCATGCCATACCTTTACATGCACACATATTCCCACTTTGGGGGACCTGGCAGCCGTTCTGTCACTTTCAGACCCAGTATCCATGTCCCCACAGCTGCTCCTAGATTAAAATCACCCAACTGCTCTGTGTATGTGTGTGTGTTTGTTTTTCACACCTCTGAACCGTATTGCCTCCATAACTTCTTTTTTTTTCAGTTAAATAAATCAGCTTAGGTTGCGTCAGCTCTCCCTGAAAGAGAGCAAATAAACAAGATTAATATCAAAGGAAGGAGGAAGGGGAATGAGATGGAACGCAGAGGGGGAGAAGATGAGCCTAAAAATCAACAAAAGGAAAAAGAAGATAAAACGCAGAGAGAGATGGGTAAACAGCAGACAGCCAAAAATATCTTTATAGTTTTATCTAGTCCAGTCAGAAGAAAAAGAAGGGAAACTTTTTAGGAATGTTTGGAGTAAATGTAGATTTTACCCCTTACTGTTTGCTTGTCCTTTCCTTTCTTTAATAAAGGTATAATCTACATAAATTTAACAACAAATGTTGATTTAAGCTGTGTTTTCCAGTTGTAAATTGAGTTTTCATGACAGAATGACACTAAAAATATCAGTGATATTGTTTCATATCTATTTTTTGTCATTAAGTTGGAAATCATGTTCTATTTTCCATACATTTCAACATTCCACAAAAAGAAACATATCCATGTTGTTTTCTGCTAAAGAACAGAAAAGAAAAACTAGGAACAGAAATAAAAGCAAGGTTTCCCCCCAGTGTATTATAAGCCTGGCGGGCCACCAGGCTTTCCTTGTGCCCCCACCAGGCTTAGCATTGCTTATTTATTTAAGTCTTTTTAATAACACATAATTCAATTCAATAAAACATAATTATCAAGTGGTATTTTGAAATTTCCTGTCGTCTTTAAACATTTTTTAACTAAAAAAAACAACGGGCTCATGGTTATTTCATCAAATATTGATTTCTGAACTCTTCTTGAGTTAAAACATTAGTACTGTTGTTTCTGAAAGAATACAAACTTGTTTTATTTGCATAATCTTGTTTGTTATTTTGACCATTTCTCATTTTCTGCAAATAAATACTAAATTTTTGCTAGGAATTTCACAGACATGTTGACAGTAGTTCATAGAATAAAAGAACAATGTTTTCATTTCAGGTTAGAGGTGTTTGTTAAATGCAATGCTGTAGATCAAATTATATTCATGTGTTAGTCCAGTGTTTCCCAACCCTGGTTCTCAAGGAACACTGCCCTGCATGTTTTAGGTATTTCCTTGCTTCAGTCCAGCTGATTTCAATCGATGACTGATTAACAGGCGTTTGCTGAACTGCAATCAGCTGAATCAGGCACATTAAAGCAGGGGAACCTCTAAACCATGTAGGACAGTGTGCCTTGAGGACCAGGGTTGGGAAACACTGTCCTAGTCAAAGTCTTGCTCTAAATCTATGCTAGAGACCTACCCCAAAAACGCAAAAGGAGACATTTCGTATTATTTCACTCTAAAAACCATGCATCATGTTCCTTCTACTTCACAAATAAATTACCCTGAAGCTTGCCGACATGTGGAGAGGTTTAAATGTTACGGATAAAAGCCTCCTCAGATCCCGTCCTGCCTGGACTCCAGACATAGGAACAGCTCATCTGCATCCCAGCAAAATGCACAAGTCCCACCAGAGGGGGGACCTATAATTAGAGTTTGCTTTCTGTGTCCTCGTTTTGACACACCAGACTCCAGTGGAGCAAATCAAAGTGTTGAAATGAAAGTGGAACAAAGTGATGAAGCACCAAGATGTCTCCTCCAGAGTCCGACAGACACACTGTAAAACATCTGAGCCACATTTAGTTGCATCTATCTTCTACTCTTTAAGTCAAATTAATGTAGCGAGTTTTAGATCTTGAAACAAAATGTGTGAGTTTGTGAAAAATAAACTTACAGCAGTTTTTATAGCAAATTGTGAAATATTTGACTAAAATAGCAGCATTAATTTAAAACTCACAGTTCAAGATTAATTAACCTAAAAAAACATTTTTAGACTATTTTTTTCTTATTAAATCAATTTCTGATTTTAAAACCCAAACAATTTTTTGTTGACTTGAATTGCATTTTCAAGTCAAACCAACTTCAAATGTTTTGCAGTGCATGAAAATCTGCCAAATTATTCAGCAGTCCAAACTTCTCACCAGGATTATGTTGAAAGCTCTGAATTTGCTGTGAATTTGTTGTCTTCTTGCAAGTTACAAAAACTATTTTGCTGTCATTACTTTATTTATTTAGCACTTCTTATTTGGGTTTCACTTTTTCCAAACTGCATTTGTAAAATAATCATTAAAATACGCCATGAAACATATTAAACATCCATAATCTGATGTAAAACAGGAGCAACACATTCTGACAAGAAGGAGTGGTACAGTTTGAACGTAATTTGGTCCCTAATCTTCGATTTGTGAAGGTTTTTGTTTACGTTATGTCAGATAAATTGCAGTCAGTTATGAGCTAAAGGGAGTTTATACAGATGGAAATATTGAGCTGGCTGTTGGAGGGCTGTTTAACTGGTTTTACTTTTAATTTTTACCGAGTTTCCTTTTAACATGATGAGTTTAATCACAAAACCATCAACAGCTGTACTTTTGTGCTTACATGAGTTGAACTGAATTAAATTGCAGATTCTGAGGAAGCAGAAAAGAAAGCAAACAAGAACTCCCAGCTGCCTTCTTCAAAAGCCAATTTCTCCAGAGCCGACTTTCTGCTGGCTATGGGTCTGAAACAATCTCACGTTTGAGTGTCCTTCTGTGGATGACTGGGTTTTGTCGAAAAGCTTGAAAATTGAAAGAAAAAAAAATATTAAAAGACTTGCGTATCAAGCAATCCAAAGAGACTGAGCTCCTCTATTAAAATGTGAGAGCAGGAATGAAAATGAACTCATACATGGAGAATAATTACTTTATTCTATGCAAATTCTGTATGTTTGCTAAGCTGGGGGAGAATTAAGCAGTTTGTATTTTTTATGGAAATGTTATTTCAGTAGAAAAAAAATCAAAAACCATTAGAAACTGCTTTGTATGTAAATGAGTTAAAAAACATCCCTTTCCCCATAATTATGCAGATGAGACAGCGCTAAGTTACAATGTCACCATTTAAGCACCGAGTGATTCGCCAAAACTTTCTTCTACTGAATAGAAACAAAACTAAAGTTACTATTAGATACAAACAATTTAAAATTAACGAACAGCTTCAGCTATTACAGTAAGAAACTAGAGATCAGCAGTGAAATCTGAGTGTAGAGATGGACTCAGACCTGAACCTTCAGAGACACAAAGACGATTACAAAGTCAGCCTTTTATCACCTGCAGAACATTACAAGGATTAAAGGACAAATGTCGCCGCAAGATCAAGGGAAACTCATACAATGCAACAGCGTCTTTACAGATCTGTCTAAATTAATCCTCCAGCTGCAGCTGATCCAGAACGCTGCTGCTGGTGTTCTGACTAAAACCAGGAAGATGGAGCACATCACCCAGTTTGAAAGTCCTTACATCGGCTCCCTGTAGCTCAGAGAATAGACTTTAAAATACTGCTGTTAGTTTATAAATCACTCAACGGTCTGCTCTGCATCCCCAGAACCAAACATGGAGAAGCAGAATTCAGCTTCTATGCACCAAAAATCTGCAAAAATGAGTTCCTTTAAATCAAGAATAAAAACTAACATGTTTAGAGTTTCCTTCAATTAATAACAACTAGAATCATTTATTTTTGGTCGGTATTCTAACTTTTCTTTACTTTCTTTCGTTATGCTACAGTAATTTACCATGAGTGGTTTTAGTCTTTGCTGGTTGGCTGGTCACTCCCAGAAAACTTAACTAACCCTAAAAACAACATGTTTCCCATGTGTTGTTTTATATTTATATTCTTAAATTTCTTTAAGAGCCACGGTGTGTTGCTTCCAGAGATCTTTTAAGGTCTTTCTTGATTTTGCGATATAAATCTGTGAGGAGCAAATTCTTTTTCATATCAATGTATTCAAACCATCTGTGACCAAACATTTTTTATAGAAACGTTTCAGTTGTATAAATTTCTGAGCAGCAGTTTGACAAAAACACTCAAAATGAATCGGTTTAAAATGTCACGGCAGATGAGCTGTGAGTGCTGCATTGTGAACGCTGTTGCTGTGAAATCCTTTTCTGCTCTCCGTTCCTGGAATTGGCAGAAATTCCTAGTCTTCAGATTACTTTTCCACTCTAATCTAATACAATTTGAAAACTTCAGCGCTCTGCCATTTAGCTCTTTCTGCAAAGTAGTAAAAAAAAAAATCTGAATTTGTACATTTTGGTTCTGTTATATAACAGATACAACACAGGGTCTGTACTTTTTGCAACGCCTCATTAAATACCAAGACTTTAAATGTCAGGATGTTTGTGTGATTGACATCCAAATGTCAAAAGCATTTCTCTGTCGGCATTATGAGTCATAAATTCAGTCAAATGCATTTTGAGGAAGATCCATCACTAAGATCCGTATTTAAGAGAATGTCAGGAGTCAGAGGACTGATCAGTCTAACATCTAACAGTATTAAACTCTTGACTTTCTTGAAAGCTGATGCCATCAAATGTCAAGCGTCGCCTCTGGACTGCAGCTCATTCCTTCTCAGAGTGGATCGTAACTCGGCAGCCTGCAGAGGAGCTGGACTGAATCTTATTTCTATGCTAATGGTGTTGACAAATGTGTTGTGATGGCGTTGCCATTTCTGAGTGGATCTGAATAGCGCCTCTGAATTGAATTGTACTGTGAATTATCATATAATTGCATTTTCGGCTGTGATTTATGTGCGTGGGGAAGCCGGTGTGCACCAGTTTGTCGGTCGTGGCATTTCTGAAGCTGCTCCGACTTGGAGGTCTGCGGGATGATTCTCAGCTGCTAACATCCATCTTTACCAATCCCCCTCTGCTCCACTTCCTCCTCATGCACCCTTCTTTTTCATTCATTTGTTCTTACTGCCGTGGTTGCTTTCATTCAGTCATTCCCTGTGTTTTACTCTCTCAGTTCTCCTGCTGGCTGTGCTTTCACTTCCTCCTTTGTTGTTTCCATCTTCAATCATCCGTCTCAGCAGTGTTTGAAGGAGGGCAGCGGTGAGGATGGTACGGCGCATCTGCATCCTTCGGGGCATCGTGAACATATTATTCTTTCAGTCTCAGTTATTCTCTCTTTGCTCTGACACATTCTGCTCCAGTCTGATCTGCGTTGAGCTTAACAGGAGCTAGTCCAGTTATTAGCAAAAGCGCACCTAGATACTTTTTAATATTGCTGAGAAGACCTTTTCTTTCTGTAATTCAATTTAAAAATGACAGTTTCACTACACACTAAGGTTATTATCGTTAACTAAAGTTAATGAAATAATGAAAACTGAAATTGAGAAAACATTTTTGTAAGCAGAAATAAATAAAAACGGTTATTATGAGAACAAACTATAACAAACTGGAACGATTGACCCTTTGCAACTACTCACTTAATCATAAGAGGCGCCATGACGCAGATAGGAAGTGAGGGACAGTAGCATTGAACAGAGCAACTGAAAATGTTTTCCAAAGTTGTTTTTTCCAGTTCATTCATGGCTTCTACTTGTTCGAGTCGAGCTAATTTGTCAGTGAATTTAACACACCTGATTGGAGCTCATAGACGGCGGTATTCACAAAAGTTGGATAGCTAGCTTAAAAACCCACCCTCCTCCCTCCTGACGTTTTGATCAAATTACCGACTTTGACTGAATTCACACCACATTATTTATATCACTGTCATAAGCAGCGTTCCCCCCTTACGCCGAGCCTTAAAAACGCACAAAACACGAAATGATAACCAGCTTCTTTTTTTAAAAAATACATGCTAGGCTACATGACGGCGCAGCACTGTCTCCATGGTTACCAACGGTTAGATTCACCTTCTCCATAATGCGATATTTGGTATCTTTAATCATACTTACTTGTAAAGTATATGAACATTAGTCTTACCTTGTAAAGAGTGTTCGCTGGAAATCCACGCCTCCGGCTTATGCTAATCTGTAAAATGGTTGTTCAACAATAATTGAATACATTTTGATCTTCAATTGTTGTGTTCTGTATTTTCTGTGTAGTTATTTTTTTAGGTTTTCTGTGTTTAGCCCTGTCCCTGTCCTGTCTTACCTGTTGATTGCTTCCCAGGTGTGTCTCATTCCCTGATTACCCTCCCTGCGTATTTAAGTCAACCTGTTGTCTTTGTCTCTTGTCGGGTCCTTGTCTAAAGTCAGTCTTGTATACATAAGCACAATACTTTTACTGTTTTGAATTCTGCACCTAAAAATTAACCAAAGTATTAAAAAAATAAAGCTACTGCTTTTACTAATAAAAACAAACAAAGACTAAACAATACTTAACTAATAATAACTGATAGAAACTAGCAAACACACTAATTAAAACTAGCAAACTAAATAAAACAGAACTATAATGAAAATCCCCAAAACTATAATTACCCTGCTACACACAGTGTGACATATTTTAAGCATTTATTTCTGATAATTTAGATTTTTATAAATGCATCTAAAAATTTACCCTGCTGAGAAAACGTGCTTTACAGTGCATGCATACAGTGAATTTGGTTGGGGTTCCTTTTGCATGAATTGCTGCATCAACGCAGCATGACGCTGATTTCTGGTGCAGAAATGCAAAGTGAAAAGAAACCACTCAGAAATACATGAATGTTCTTAAAAGCTTTGCACTTTAGACTTTTCTGATTCTTTAAAACAAAAAAAATTATAATTTTTCTTCCACTGTGCAATTATGTAGTCAGGAATAATAATGGAAGTAAATCTGGACCAGGGAGTCATTTTTCATTCAGCTTTGGTGGAGGTCATGCAGTCTCAGAGTGAATTTACCTGCTGCTCTTCATTAGCTCAGGTCTAATTTCACACTTTAATGTCTGACCACTGAACCTTAATGATGCCTCCAGAGCACAGTGATATTAGCATAAAATAATTCCCCTATATGTCAGTTTTAATAGTCAGAATGCAAAAATATCTGCAAAGCTTCAAGGTTTGTTGAAATATTAATGCTGAAATTAGGTTTTTCAGCTTAAATCTGCACAGTTATAAGATGTTTTGTGTTATTATTATTCACTGCTGCCTTATTAAGACGTTTGTCTATTTTTAAACATATAATTTCGTAACAAAGCTCATTTGACAGTCAAGATTACTAATTGCCTCTGCATGGAACAGCGTTGCTAACATAAACAAGGTGACTGTGGAGACAGTTTGACATCTGACTGACAAGAAAAACAGCGCGACAGGAGGCACAGATGGAAAAAGATTTCCACAAAACTTGATGCTGGAGACAGAAGATCAGCATGATTAGTACAACTTCTATACCTTCAAATAGTGCAGCTATAGTCACAACTTTTCCTGTTTTTCACATTTATAAGAAAAAGTGAAGAACAAAGAAAAGTTTGAAGGGTTACAAAGGTTTTGATTAACTTCTGGAGCAAATCCTGACTCATTGTAAGTCATTCTGATATACTGATTAAAGGTCTCTTCCATTTGAAAACAAACTCAAGATACCCAGAGGAGTCGAGATTTGTAGATTTTTCAAGTCAAGAGTCAAAATGTTTAATTTCCAGACTTTATCAGAGTGATTTATTACACTGGAAGATCCTCAGCTCATCATCAAAATGTTCCTGGATTGTTGTAAGACGCTTCTCTTTATTCATCACTTAGTTCATGAACAGAAATACTAGAAGAAAAATCACAACCTTAGAATAAACAGGGGTTCTGCACACGCTTTGCATCAGGATGTTTTGCTGTTTTATGGTTCCCTCAGCATTTCTTGCTGTAATGGCCACTTCAAAACATTGATTTTGTTCTTCGTAAAGGTGCAGCATTAGGTTAAATCAACTTTCTGAGCTTTACGTCATGCTTTAATGTTATTCACCCATCAAAAACATACCTGGAGCATTACTTTGATTCTTTCAAACACTTATTATTGGAGATACACATATTGGACATAAACGAGGGCTGTGCATGTAAATCAGATCACTGATCAATATCTGGTTTCAGCTAATATGTATGCTGCATCTGATCACTGCACAATAATCAATACAAAAGTTAAAGCTGCAAAGTTTGAAAATTTTATTTGTTTTTCTTCCAAAACTTGATGCCACTATTTATTAGTTCGTAGAGTAAGATAATAATCACGACCTGATTAAAGACACTAGAAAACCTGTCAATATTACGATAATGTCGCAAAAACACAATTTTATTATTATGATGTTTTTCATTAAATAAGAAATGCAATTGAAATCAAATGCGAAAAAAGTTTTTCAAAATATGTAAACCAATTTCGAAATGGTTTTAGAAAATCTTTTTTCAGAAAACAAGTTTGTTTTTGTTTTTTTAAATGGCATGTTTCCATTAGGAAAATTTATTTTCAAAATGTCAAATTACACAACTATATGGTCAATGGAAATGTGGCTAATTTTCAATTTTTCTGTTCAATCTTTAAGGCGATCAATCATATCCATTCAAAGTGCTGTCCCTCTTCATTGCTGGCTGCTGATTCAATTTCAGCCAAAATGATCCTCATTTGAACCAACATCTCACCTGATCCATCTTCTTAATCCTCAAATTGTCGCGTGTGAACAGATGGAAGAACGTGCAATCAAGTTTGATAAAGCATGACAATGTAATATTGGACTGGAGCCCATTAAGCCCCCTGCTATCGTCACGCCAGCCTACTAAAAGTGATTTATCACTGAATAAGCCCATTATTTGGTTTTCACCCAAATCACCGAGCATGAGATTGATTATTCTTCCAAAAGTTATTTTGCTTGAGGGCAATGTAAAACCCTATAAGTGTCATTAAGCCAAACATATTGCAAAATGTTGTTTTTAGCTGCTGGCCTCTTCTAAAAACCCACTTTGCACTGGAAAAAAGAAAATCCCTGCCTGCTATCTGGTCCTCCCAATCAATGGTGCTTTCATGCTGTGGAATTATGAGCTTGTTTTCCTGCAATTAGTTTGGTGTGAACCAACTCTATTAGCGTAGCTCAGTGATTTCTTCTCGCTTTTTCTCCCAACAGATCCCTTGATCCGTGTTGTGTGCATAATTACCCATCAATGATTAGCTTCTCGGCTGAAGTGCAGAACACCGTTAAGAGAGAAAGCACCGCAACTTCATCTGTGTCAAACACCCAGAAAATGGATCTCTAACTCGCTTCCCATCACAGGTTTAAGATTAACCTGTGTAAATGTAAAAATTGTGAATCTTTTCCCAAACAACACCCTTAATTATTTATTTTAATTTGCGGGAACAAAGTTCAAGTTAGTGCTACGATTACAGACAGGTTTTTACTTTTATGACGTGAGTCAATGACACAAGGCAAGCGGCTATCCGCCATACGTCTGTTTGGTTGTAACCTTTATTTAACCAGGTTTGTCTCATTGAGATTAAAAGTCTCTTTTTAAAGAGAAGCCTGGCCAAGAACAGCTCACCAAAAATTAGAAATAAGGGTCCACCGATTTATCTGCCAGCTGATTTCCTTAATTTTGGGAGATCAATGATCGGCCTATACTTATATGTGAAGCCGATCTTACCTACCTTAACAAAGGTGTAAAAATCACCCTCTGTCCTCCTCTGCTCTCCTGTGAGAGCAGTTTGTCTGACAGACCAGCCCACCAGGTCATGTCTGCACGTTTGCAATTAACAATAGTAACTCCACTGCTGCCAACTCAACCACTTTTTTTGCTATATTTAGCGACATTTCAGAAAAAAAAAAATCGGCATCAGTCAAAATCGTAATCGGCAGGTCAGGTTTTTTTTAAAGATCAGCCAAAAAACTGCAACCCCGAATTACAAACTATAAAACTACAGATATCAAAGCCCAAATGAAATACAATATAGATAATAAAGGAAAAAATAACAAAGAGCAAACTAGAGATGCACCGATCTACTTTTCTCACCCCTGGTACCGATATCTGAGGTTTAGCAGATAACGCTGAATTGACTTAAAACATTTCTCTTTTTTAAATAAATACTTAATAAATAATGAAGAAACTGTAAAAAATAAACTGCATTAAATCATCTTTCAGTTGGTTAATAAAATGCAATTGGAGATATAATGTAAAATAAATGATAAATGATGTCATTCAGAGCTTAAAGCACATAATTAGACTGAATAGGTCTGCCCTTATGGATTGGGCACATTATCACTGATGCCTAATTTTTTTTCCAACATTGGGACCAATAGAGATATTGATATTACATTGGTGCGTTTCTAGAACAAACACACCCATAAAAGTAAAATTATAACTTGATAAAAGTCAAAGCATTTACACAAGAACTTATTTACAAACTGATTAAGAGTGAAATTAAACACAACTTCCTTCAACTTTACGTCTTTCTCCAGTTTATTCCAGTCTGACAGAGCAACGAACTGAAAGGATATTTTGTCATGATCAGTGTGAATCTGAGTCACAGTTAATAAAATAAAGTCAGCCAAGTGCAGAAAATAACCTGACAATTTTCAAAACAATAAAACAATGTTCTTTCAGGAGGGGACAACGCTGCATGTCAACGACTCAACGCAATCTGCAGAGTTTCCTTAGATAGAAAACTTCTTATGGAAAACTTTTTTAACCAATTTGAATAATAAACCAAACTTGTTTTGGAACAAATATGCGCTAGAACTCCATTCTCATATTCCTGATTTTTCATTCAGCTAACATGCACCAAACAAACCAGAAAATGATTCATATTGATAACGGCATGCTTTAAATTTAACTTAAAGTACAGAACAAAAACTGCTTTTACCGTGATAATTAAGTGATTTACTTCCACATACAGTAGTTTGACAGGGTGCAGTGGAGGACGGTTGTTTACAGCACAGGCGATTTTCGGTAAGCTTCATAGTGTCAAACTGGTACATTACATACATCAGCGGCAAATATTAGCAATTAGGTAAAGCTTAAAACCTCAGCGTCGTCTTAAGCGGCTGGGGGTCTGGACCCTCTGTACAAAGCAAAGAGTGGTACAATGCACACAAAAAATGTAAAGATAAAAGTAAATACGATGAAAACTCATCACAAAGGAATGATGGCAAGACTCAGATGGCAATACAGAAATTAACTGAATATGACAACAAAGAACGACAAATAAAGAAAAACACCAAACCAAAACATTCTAAAAAATCATGCAACAGATTTATGAAAGAAATAAAATATGACCTTTAGAGTCCTTTGGATTTATTTATAACACGCAGGTATCATATTCCTGTGTTTTTGTTTAATAATTCATCCCTGACAAGTGCCGCCTGAGCAACACAAGCTCCTCTCTCTATCAGCTGCGTGAACTCTCAGTGGACACTGAAGCTCTCTCTCTCCTCCTCTTCCTCCTTCTCCTCCTCCCTCGCCTGCTTCCCTCCAGTATCCCGGCTCCCTCTCCTCTCCTCTGCACCTGCTCCTCCCCTCCTGCCTCGCTTATTATCCTCTGACTCGGATCTGCGCTCTATCCTCGCCAAGTGATGCTCCTCGGTGGCGCTTCATCGATGCACGGAGCTCCGCCGCGGTCTGGTTTCTTCCGCGGGGAAACGTGCACTGAGAGGCGGCCGAACATGGGAATTTGATGGGGGGGTTTCTGAGGGAGTGAGCTGGAGGAGGGAAGGACGACGAGGAGGCGCAGAGGTCCCATCAGAGAGCGGTGAAGGACTTGGAGCAAGAGGGGGAGGAGAAGGAAGGACTCCGGGGAAGCGGGACGCAGAGGATGGCTTACAAGCTTTACATAGTTTGATCCGGATTTCGGAGGAAAAGAATTGATTTCTTTTTTATCTTGGAGTTTCTGGATCCTTTCTGTTTGTGATGGAGTGATACAAAGAGCGCGCTGTAAGTTCAGATCCGCCATGAAATCAGTGTTTTTCAGTCGCTTCTTCATCCTCTTGCCCTGGGTCCTTATTGTCATCATAATGATCGACATCGACAGTAAAAGGGCGATCCGGGCTCCGGCGGCTGGGCGGACCGGCAGGGCGCAGCGGAACCCCCGGGGCGGCTCACCGGGAGCCGGCGGCGCCCAGAACCAGTCATCGCTGCCCATCATCTATGCCATCACCCCGACGTACAGCCGCCCGGTGCAGAAAGCCGAGCTGACCCGGCTGGCCCACGTCTTCCGCCAGGTGCCCCGAATCCACTGGATCGTCGTGGAGGACTCGACCTCCCGCACCGACCTGGTGACGCGCTTCCTGGCCCGGAGCGGCGTGCCGTACACGCACCTGCACGTGTTCACTCCCCGCAGGTTCAAGCGCGCCGGGATGCCACGCGCCACCGAGCAGAGGAACGCGGCTCTCGCGTGGCTCCGGCAGCACCGCGGCAAGCGCGACTCCGGCGTGGTTTTCTTCGCGGATGACGACAACACGTACAGCCTGGAGCTGTTCGAGGAGGTAACCTCTCACCTGTTCATCAGCTCATCTTCAGCATCCGTCACCAGAGAGGGGCTACTTTGATTTTAAAGATTCAAAAGTTAACTTATATCTGCTTAAAAAATAATAAAACCCCACCAAAGTGGTGTTTTTCACTTGTTTAAATCAAGCTAAACTTATAACATCTGAATTTTTCTTATAAGAAAATATAAATTATTTCTAACTCATGTGAAAAATAATCAGCTTAAATATATTTTAAATAGGATATATTTCTCTTAAATACATTTCGAACATGTTACCAATTGGGTGTACTTTTTAATATATTCGAAATTTAAATACATTTTTAAAAACATGTCAAATTTTGGTGCATTTAATTTAAAGATCTATTTTTCTAAAATATACTTTAAATTTTATATGTTTTAAATGTATTACTAAAACTTCAGATATTGCTTTTTAAAATACATTTTGCATGTAGATTAAAAATGAATATTTTAAATGCTTATACATTGCAAAAATACTTTTCAGAAGGTAATTGAGGTGTGAAGGTGTTAATTTGGAAGACTGTTGACTTAATAGTTGTCCAGAAGACAGTTATTGAAGAAGGGACGTTATTTCCATACATGTTTATGGAAAGTTGAGTGGAAGGAAAAAGTATGATGGAAAATGGGCAGGTGCAAAGAAGAAAATGGGCTGGTTGGACTGTTGCCTGGTAGTCCAATGTGCTAGTTTGTAAAAATAAAGGTGAATTTTGCTTTTATTTTTAACATCAAGGTCCAAAAAACTGAACAGAAGTGGAAAAACACAGAATTAAAGTTCCTGAAGTTTCCATTTTGTGAAGATGTCATTTCGTAGTGTTGATCTACTGTTACGCTATCAGCC
This sequence comes from Poecilia formosa, assembly GCF_000485575.1. NCBI lineage: Eukaryota > Metazoa > Chordata > Actinopteri > Cyprinodontiformes > Poeciliidae > Poecilia > Poecilia formosa. Next base: position 167,926 of record NW_006799981.1, on the reverse strand, counting down.
TATATGAGGATTTATTTTCCAGCAAATAACAAAATGTTGATTTTACTGTTCTTAATTTAGCAGCAAATCCAAGCAGTTTTTTTAAAAATGGAAAATGACACAGCATGAGACGAGAATTCATGAGATGAAGGAAGATATTCAAGTAACCTGAGTTTTCTTTAATATCTTAGCAGAACCAAGTCAGCTGCATTGATGCACAGTTACTCTGAGCGAAAATGCAATTAATTTCACACTTTTTTAAGTCATATTCAACCTGTTTTAATCTATACAGAGGCTGCAAAGTGAAGCTGTCAGATAAAAATGAATGCCGAGTAAAAATGTAGACATTTTAGAGCTGCTGGGTTTTCCCCCTGTGATCCTGATGGATTTTCACAGGAAGACCACAGAAACGTTTCACCGCCCTGTAAAGCGGCGCCTCTTAATAATGTAGTATGTTCAAAGTGAGAAAGGGTAAATGCATCAGAAGTTACTGCAGAACCACAGGAAATGCTCGTCTATGTGTTGTTTTCTACAACCTGCCGGCCAATTACAAGCAGATATTGTGTTTGCATCAAACGTAAAATTTATTTGGGTTTTAGTCAAATAAATTTTAATTAGTTTGATTATTATTAATAACAGACATTGAGGCTTACCTTCGATTTTCAATTTAAACATTTCAGATTAAAAATTTTGATATTTTTCAACAATTTTTATTATATTCTACTGAGTACAAAACACTAACCTAATTGTGTTATTTTACTTTATTTATTCTAGATTTTTATCTTGCCTGCAGTAGTAGCAATGACACTAAACTCAGTCTAAGTTTCTTAAGTTTATTATCTTCCTTAAATTATGAAGAAACAAACTGGTTTCCAGTTTAATAATGGTTATTTGTATCTATTTCACCACTTTTTGGCATCCAGATCAACTTATTTTGGTTCTTTTTCAAAATCTGAACATTTTAGACTTCTAAGCTCGATTTTTGAAATTGAAGTATGTGAACTTTTTTGTTTCTAAAAACCAAACAGGAGTTTTTTGTCTGTATTTGCTAACCCAGTCTCAGTCTGTCAGTCACTTAAAAATCAAAACAATCAATGACATGGAATTGATTTAAAAGTTAATTTGTGATGTTGGAAATCAAAGTTAAAGGATTCAATCTAAAATCTTTTCAATTTTTATTTAGTTTCCTAATTGCTGAAATTGTATGTTTTGATTCTACCAGCTGACCAACAGTGTGCAGCAGCATGTGGGGGAAGGGCATGCTCCATACAGACTTGGAAAAACTTTCATTTTAGTCTAATTTAAAGGACGGTTCACCACTGGATGACATAAAAATTGAGCTGTTTTGAAATTGCAACTTTTTAAAAATTCCGTTCAGCTTGATATCAGTAACCTCCCTCTGCATAATTAATGATAACTGGATATTAAACCCTAAAAAACATCTTTACAAACTGTAAAGACTGACCAGCTGCAGGCTGCATGAAACAGCATGATGCATCAGTATTGATCCTGCGTATTGGCAAACAACACCATGTAATTAACTCTTCATCCGAGACGGTGTTCATGCATCGCATGTTTATGCGTCTGAAACGTTTTCACAGGCAAAGCTCCTTCCTTGTAGGTGATGATGTGGGGTCATAAAGCTGCAGCAGATGCAACAAAACAATCTTCAGGCTCTCTTGGTTGTATAATCTGGAAGAATGGGGTTGATTGCTGATTGCTCCTCACTCTGATTGCTGCCTTTCAGCGAAAGCTGCCTCTGAACGTGGAACAACTTTCATCATCCTCATCTACAGTCACAGAGATTTCTTTTCTTTCTTTTTTTTTTTTTAGTTAAATAGGCTTTTAAAGTTAATTTGCTACATGAGCTGCTCTTTTTATTCCTTTCCATTGCCTGGTGCAGAGGAGAAAAAGCAAAGATGCACTCACATAAAGTTGATTTGATTATCTGTTCCCTGAGTTGAGGATGTATAAATCATAAAAATATAAAAGCTCTGTAAATCCTAAAGGATCCTTCTTTTTTTTCAATTGCAGTTCTCAATACTTTCAACAATGAATAAACCTCTTACAGTATAGTAACCCTTTGTTCACATTGTGATTAGCTATAATTAAGCTAATACAACAGATGCTTCTATCATTTCTACCAATTTGTTTCAAACCACGGATTTTTCTGTGGAAATTACTTGAGGAAAACTTGGATATTTAAACTTTTTTTCATCTATTTGAACAAAAATGCAGCTTGGGAAGCTTAAATACTTAGCCGCAATGCGGTCAATCCAGCAGCGGCATTTAGTTTTCTTACTGCTGATTAGCTGAACCTTCAAAAGATAAGGAAAACTGTAGCTGTTAGCTTCTGCAGTAGTGACAGCATTAAATAATATGCATCTTAATGCATATTATGGTATATTTTGTGTAATTCTTTAGTAATCAATACATTTGCTGGTGCTGAGGCTACCACTATAATTGTTCCAAAATATTATATTGATTCTTTGGTAGTAATTATCCTATATTTTAGAATAAATATGAATAAATCTTTAGGTAAACCAGTTTATATTGTGTTTCATGCCTGACATACACATTATTAGGAGTGTGATTCTCAAGAATTAAACAGGATTATGCTAACTGAACATGTGGCGAAGGAAACATCACTTCCACCAGTGATCAGGGGGGATAAACATGGATTAATTCAATCATATTACAGGGGACTTTAAACCCAGTTTATATCCAGAGATTTACAATATGATCCAGGCAAATAACCCAGTCATATAGTCGGATTTAAATAACAAAGCTAACATTTTGTGTCCCCATTTTATTGAAAGACCTTTCCAGTAACCTCATATCAAGAGAAACGCTGTTATCAGAACTTATAAATATGTATTGCTCATATTTATAAACTCTCTTTTGTTGAGTTACAAAGAAAAAAATGCTAAAAAACTGGGGTAGTGTTGTGATTACTGTCGTCTATGGAGCCCTTGCATGTTATTGTTTACATCTGGAAATTTCGGATAATGCTGGAGGGCAAAAAGACGATTCTTTTAAATGCCATCCTCTGCTGTACTGCTATTATTAATTTAGTGTAGAGCACCACAGCAAAACGAAAAATGAGGCAGAAAAATAGGTAAAGAACAACTCAAAACCACATTTTTTCTCGATCTCTGTGTCGGCTATGCTACACAGACTCGTTGCCATAGCAACTGACAACAACGCCATTATATGTTTCAGGATTCAACACCAAAAAATACTCAAACATTTCCCACACAAAGTACAGAACATTAACTCTGTTAGTTTTATGATTTTAGGCTTCATGTTTATTTTGTGATTATTAGTAAGTGATCGCTGTGGTAGATTAGCTAGCACTGCCATTAGCTAATCTACCACCGCCGTGTTAGATTAGCTCCTACTGCTATTAGCTAATCTACCACCGCTGTGTTAGATTAGCTCCTACTGCTATTAGCTAATCTACCACTGCTGTGTTAGATTAGCTCCTACTGCTATTAACTAATCTACCACCACCATGTTAGATTAGCTAATTTAAACACCTGCTCTACTGATGATCTGTCAGAGTTGGTGCTTTAAATCGCCTTTTTTACAAATCTTGTAACTGAATCAAAACACACAGAATTCCACATCACATCTACATGTTAAGGTTATTATAGTCAAGCTGGCATAATTGAACCTCTTCCTTCTCTCTTGCTATTTATTTTTCTTAATTAAAGCTTCTTCTTGACCTTGTCATCTAGTTGTCTCACTGTTGACAATTAGCAGCACAGGTCTGTGTCCCTTTTCCTTTATAGACCAGGCGTACATTTAAGATTTAGCTCGTTATTATTGACAACCAAACCCAGAAGTGCCATACTGGGTTAAACTTTTTGATTACTGATTCAAACCATCACCTTCAAGGTCATGAATGATCAATAAAACCAGTGAATGAAAGTCCATCCTAACCTACAAACCTGTTGCTTCCCAGAATGCAACTCTTCACTAGAAATCTTCACCACTTTACCCTCACAGAGCTGAAATCTAGTCTGCTTTGACACAAAGTAGTGCTAAATTTGGTGTCTGTGGTTTAGCTTAAAGAGCATCTGTTTGATTTGTTGATAGGACGGTGTCTCCTCTGTGTCCTCCTTCCTATTTCATTACCCTGCTCCTGTGTGCAGGTAATGGCCTGTCATAGAGAGATAATAGGCTGTCACATGGTGGTAATAACCTGTAGAAACTGTTTGGCTGCCTTTAGAATGATGAGAGTAACTTTGTGGGAGGCAACATCACATTGCTGGCTCTCAGATCATTTTAGAAAGAAAAATGCTTGGGAAAACATTTAAGCAGCCAAGCAACTAAATTAGCATGACTACTTGCAAGTCATTGAGTCTTTATTAGTGTTGGCAGCTGTTGTTTTACTCTTAAAAACGTGTGTCACATCTTGTAAACCCATGAATATGGTGAATGTTCGGGCTCCTTTGCACTGGATGAACATCCTGCTGAGATTAGCCAGGAAGTGGATAATCTCAGCCGTTTTGGGGAGCTTCAGAACCAAGAACAGATTATTATGCATTAGATGTGATTCACCAAGGAGGGATCAGAGCATGGACAAACATCTATAGCACATGTGTCAAACTCAAGGCCCGCGGGCCACATGTGGGCCGCCATATCATTTTATGTGGCCCCCCTAGCATTTTATAGGCCGATGATTGGCTTAAAATAGGTTTTACTCAATTAATAATAAAAACTGTAAGTTTTTATTTTTTTTATTGTTATGTTATGTTTTGATGTAGAGCACTTTGTATCAGCTGTGGTTGTTTTAAAGTGCTTTATAAATAAAGTTGGTATGGTATGGTATGGTAAGGTATGGTATGGTTTTGAGCACGAATTGACTACAAACTACATCTCCCACAATGCATTCCGATTGTTACCAGCCAACATTACGGCTTCTCGCCACTAGAGAGCAGCAGAGTCACCTCAAGCTGCTTATTGATTTTCCCAGCGAATAAAACTGAGACATCGACAAGCTAACATCAAAACGTCCAAGAAAAGAAAAATCAATTTACAAGTAAGACTGTGAATGAAGATGTGTGTGAGTTGGTGCCAGGGCGGCAGGTCGCGCTAGACTTTTTTTTTGTTATCCATTATCTTGACCGACAACCTAAAAAAAAATCGGTCATGTACTATTTTTATCCGTGAAATTACAATCATATTAACATCGGCTATTTAGTCGCATTTTATGTGGTTTAGCTAATATTCACCGTGAATCCAGATCCCATCACAAATTAAGCAGATAAATGTATCTACATTTTCTCGTCGTGACAAAAACCATCTCAATAACTTTTAATAAATTAAATTAAGCGACTTCACTTAAATTAGCATCACTTCACCCGCTGGGGTCTGAACGCACTTCCTTCCAAAGCGTCCGGTCCATAACTCTTCAACACGCTGTCAGCTCCCGGTCAGAAAAACTTATTTAGTTCAGAGTCCATGAGATGATATTCAGAAAGGATTTTTTAAAATAAATTCATTTCAGTTGCCTTTGAGACTAAATCTTTGCGTAAAGTCTATCATGTCTGCCCATGTGACTTGTTTTTATTATTTGTTTGCTTACCTTTAAACACTGATTTAAATATTGTAATTTTTAAACTGAGCAGTAATTTTACATCCATGGAAACTCAAATGTAATATTTAAAACTTCAATACATAAAATCAGTTATTTAACAATATGAGGTGGTGTTTAATTTATTTTTAACATTGTATTTTTATACATTTATGCTAGTGGTGCCCAAGTCTAGTTTTCCAGAGCTACCATCTGCAGCTTTAGATGCATTCCTTCTCTAACACACCTGGACCATTGACTCATTATAAGCCTCTACAGAAGTGAATGAGGGAAGTCAACCTTTTGTCTGGTGTGTTTTAGCAGGGATGCACTCCTGATCTGTACCGTCAATGTGGCCCGTTGAGGGGGGCCAATATGCTGAAGTGGCCCTCGGTGAAATTGAGTTTGACACCCCTGATCTATAGGAAGGTGGAGCATGATAACAAAGCACCAATGATTTGGGGTAAACATCCACCAATCTGATATTAATATCTGTATTGGTGCTGATATTAAAAAAATTCTAGATCGGATGTTAGTGACAATGTTCCGAATCCATAAAGATTCAATCTATTCAGTCTAACTCTATGCTTGGTGCTCTGAGCGAAAAGCATTAAATCTAACTAAATCTTCAAAAAGAAAAAAAAAATATTCAATTGATTTATCAACAATATAGGTTGGTGTGTAATCAACACCAACCTATGTGGCAATGACACTCCTGCCCAAATGTTGCAGCAATAACCTGACAATAAGATTACTTAATCTCATGCTTCGATATGCTGACACTCTGTCTACGCTGAAGAAGATTACCCTCAGCTCTGGATGCTGGTGGTAGATTCAGTTCTGTCAAATCTATTTTATGGCTGACAAACTTTTTTTTTTTTTTAAAAAGAAAATACTTTTATTAATTCAAGCCCCTGTGTCCCTTCACCACCTGATGAACATTTGATGAAAAACTTTTTTTTTTATTCATCTTATAATAGCAAAATTAACATTATATGTTAAAGTAACAGAATTATTGAACTGAAAACATTGGCAGAACTTTAAATTCAGATATTGGATCAAAAACCCAGAATACTACAAAATGCCTAGCAACAGGAAAATAAAAAAAATCTAAATTTTGCAGTAACTCATCCAGGGTGACTGGGGTGTTATTGTATGAGGAACCATTACACACTGCTTTGGTTAGCAGTCGAGAAATAATTACAGATGTTACAGAAATAAACACTACCCTATGACAACTGAATAAAAGGTGCCTGAGTCTTAGTGAGGGAAGAGAAATTAAGCAAGTAATAACATATTTTAATCACAATAAATCCCAAATGTATTTATTACTGTAATCTGTTCAAATTTTAATCAACTCTACAACTAGGTTAGTGCGGATGTGGACACAATATCATTTCTTAAATTGAGTTACCTGCTGAATGGGCCTTGAGGGAACAGTGGGATGACTTTATTGCACAGCTCTGTTGTGTCTGTGCGGATGTTTCCAGATCCTTTCTGCAGCTATAAAGTTTGTGCCGCAGGGAACAGCTAGGATACTCACAATCAGCCATAAAGTGTGCTGGATATAAGTTCGGTGTTACACCATGTTCACTGACTCTGAGGTGGAAATAAAGGTCCAGTTTGATGCAAAGGGACAACGCTGACCCATCATCCCACTTAAACAACAGTTTATTGTCTCAGTTTTTAGAAACTCTGTTGCTGGAAAGGTCAGAGCTCCGAACACGTTCGCTTACATGGACATTAATTACGGAGTCTGCTGCATGTTGCCTGGATTAAACCTGCTGGCATTTAGAAAGTGCTTGACTTGCATGTCCGGCTGTAGAAGGTTAACTTCTTTCTGATTTGCAAAACAATGTGGTTACATCGCCTTTCTCAGTATTCCACTTAGTTTTAGCTGCTCACCTTTTCTCACATCTGGATGCAAATGAGGGACTCAATCATCCTCATTCTGACTTGTTGATTACATCTGAGTTATTGTCCTGGTTGTTCAGATGCTCAGAAATCTCGACCACAAGACAATGAACAAAATGTATTAAACCATTCCTACCTTTCCTGTATGTAAAATAGCAAATGCTTAACAGGCCTCTGCCTTCCTGATGTCTTTCTGCTGCAGTAGTGTCAGTGATCAAACAGATGCTTTTGTAATTTCTGCACATTAGTCAGTACAGCTCTCAGTTTGGCATAGTCTATCAATTGCGCAGCACATTTTGTCTCAGCTGCCTTGCAGCACTTAATGGAGTTGCAGAAAATGCAGCAGTGCTCATTTAATCCCACCCATGCAGTCACACTTTGATTGCCCCTTAGCACAGTTTGTGCTGCTGACTGCAGAAATTTCAGATATATGCTTTTAGAAGCCAGTTTTAGCCACCTTAGCAAAGTGATTATGCAGTTTCAATCACGTTTTGTTTTATTAAAAAAACCAACATATTTTAAAATATTTTGGCTACATTAAATTAGTCTCCTTCTTTTGTCTGTGCAATCTGAAACATCCCACAACACATTTACACAAAATAAATTTTGTTGTTTGCTCATCTTTACATTTCATTTCTCCGTCTGCTAACTTCTTGGCACAGGCGCTTACACTCAGCTTCGAAACAAGCAACCAGGAAAAATTAAACCCTTCCAGTTTAGTTTCCCTCCTATCTCTTGAAAACCTGAGTGTGGAAGTGGAGGGTTTTCCGGCTGAAGGCAGAGCTGTTCAGCTGCAGGATTCTGTGCACTGGTGAACTCTTTCGTCAGAGCTTCTCTGAATAAATGAATTCCCCTGACTCTGAAAGCTTCATAAAAGTCACCGTGACTTTTAGAGAGCAGCTACTGTGGCGAATGCTCTTTTGCTCAAGTTTTATTCTGGGACAACTTCCTTGGATAGAATCATGAAGGTGAAGGTGATTTCTTTGGTCACTGAAGTCAGATTAATCTTTTAAACCAAAACATTTAGCACATTTAGTTCCTGATGAAGGTCTAGGGGTTCGGATCAGAGAACAGCAGGATGATGGAGGGTTGATATGGTGAGAAGTAAGAGAAAAGGGAGGATGGCGAAATGAGAAAAAAAAATTTTTCAGAGCAATTATTGTAAAGGTGTGGAGAGAGAAGCGATGGGCTGTAATGTCAGGGAAGTGAAGCAGAAAGGAGAAACTCCTGAGTGAGAGAAATGCTCCCCGTTCAGGGCAGGAGGGCAGATAACGGTGGGGGAATAGTGCTGGGGTTATAGAAAGGCCAGGGGCTTTTAGGGACAAGTGTAAATGCAAAAGTGCTGTTACACACCTCAGCTCTGTGTTTCTTTTTAATGGCACTTTATAAAAGTATTCAAATGCCAGAAACTTCTTCATATTTTGTCACATAGCCACAAACTTTTATGGGGTTTTCTTGGGATTGAATGGAAATATAAGAAAAAACGTACGTAGTTTCACAATATTTTTTTGCAAAAGTGTTCCCATCCAGATGTGGAAAACTTGCAGCTGTTACAAAAATATTTTTGCAAGGCTCACTTTAAAAAAAAAATGGAATTCCAGATATCCGAGAACCATTTTTATTATTCCTTAAATAAAAATGATATAACACAATGAAGCACAAATGTTTTATTTTATTCCTCATAATCTTTTACTCTCTCTGACATTCTGCAGCTGCTTTTTTTATTCATTTATATTCTTTATTAATTGAAGAAACCAAACTGTTGAGGCTTGCTTTGCTGTTTTTTTTTCTGTTCTCAGCATGATTTTTGGTTAATGCTGCAAACTCATAAAAACTTACATGAAAAGAATTACATCAAAGCACTGGAAATATATTTATAGAATAAATGACATGATTAGGATATGTTTGAGAGAAAAACAGATATTCACAGATTAAAAGGGTCTTTGGTTGACTGACTTGACATTTTAATGCCTTTTTAAAGTTTTTGCACAGTTTAAAATTAATTATTTTTAGTATATTTTCGGCTTGAGAGTGAGATCATGTTGCACACATTCAAATTTTCTACTAACGCTGACCTATTATGCTTCCGTGATCAGATTACGCTAGGTCTCTGGGTTATGTGAAACATGTTTATCACATTTTTGTGCACAAAATCTTAAGGTTTTAGTCGGTCAGTTCTGCCTATTTTGATCTACTTTCAGAATGAGACCTCTTAGGGCCTCTGTCACTTTAAATCCAAATACGCTGCTGCTGGCCACTGCCCCCAACTCAACGCTTACACTCCCACATGAAAATGGCTGCAAATAGATATGCAATTATGCAATCATAAATCTTTGAAAAGCATTAGTAGAGTCTCCTGCACAACCAACAAGAATTCAGCAAATGGTTTCTGAATAGTAAGTGAATAACAAAACACTTGTCTCTTCCAGCAGCCATTGCACAGCACATCCAGCGGTAAAACCACCTGACCAAGCATGTTGGAGCTCAGCTTGGGTTGCTAGGTAACGGGGTACTGCCCATCAAATGTTTTCCAGACACCAAAAAATATGAACTTATTGCCAAAAGAATAGCTGGATGTTTTTTTAAGCACTTGGGCTGTTTTTAGAATAATTAGAAACATAAATTGAAGTATAAAGCTTAGAAAATGTGAATTTTGCATAATAGGTCCTTAGTCCAGAATGGAACAACTACATCGCCTAATCATCTCAGAAAGCTGAGTGCAGACATTCAAAAAAGATGAGAATCACCATAGCAACCGGTGACTTGTCATGTTTTGTCACTGCTCATATATTGCTTTAAAATATTTGAACTGCGTTTTGTTTTAATAAACATATTAATTTTGACCCAGGAAATAAAAGCTGCGGACAAAAGTCGGACACTTTTTAGCTTTCATCGTCTTTCTTACTCAAGTCCAAATTAGTTCTGCAGTGAAAAGCTGCTACAGAAAGTTAAGTGGAGTAAAACCTGATATCTATTTAGCAGGCTTCTCCTCTTCACTCTCCAATCGGTTCAGGCTGAACAGCCAGGTCCAACGTGGCAAACAACCTTTGACGTGAATAAAAAAAAAATAATTTCAGACTCAGCCGAGTGCATGACAGTCTCCAAGTCCTGACAAATTACGGCGCCGGTGGCTCAGTGAGTAACGCTACATATTTACAAGTAAACAAAAGAAAAGCTTGGGGTGAAAAATACGGAGCTGAGAGGTTTCGCATTTTTCATTTGACTCCCAGAGAGGACACTCTGTCTTGAAGCAACTCCCTTCTCTGGAAACAAATAGGTGAGAAGTGAACCGTGTACACACAAAGACACTCTTAATAATGAAGTTTATGAAATCCATTATGGATGTTCTCGTTTCCTCGGAGGAAGAGAGGAAGGGAGAGAGAGAGAGAGAGAGACGTCACTGAGTTGTTTTCTCTGTGGGACGAGTGTTTGGGGGGCCGAGGCCGAGTGTGATTTTAATCAAGTGTATTTTTATCTCTGAGATTTTAATATGCATGGCACAGGCAATCAGAGTCAGAGAGGGACGAAATGAGCAGGGGGAAAATGAATGAATCAAATTAGTGGGGCTGTGGGAGGACGGTGAAACTGATGCAATGGTGCATGATATGTGTGAAGGCTGGAGCTGTTAGGAGGTTATGTGAGAAACGAAATAAAAAGATTCACGCCGGGGTTATGGAGAAGAATATACAAGCTATACATCACCCATCTCAAAGCTCTGCAAAATGCCTGAGCTGCACTTGTCTATGCCAGAGGCGACGGAGGATTGTTTCAAAGTGGATGAAGTAATAAAGAAGAACTGCATCTGAATTCTTCATCTCAAATCAAATATTTGATCAATTTCTTCCCCAATTTGGCGCTCCAAGAAAGTAATAGAAGAAATACATTTTAGTTAAATTTTGCTAGCTTCCATAATGAAACAGTACATATTTGTTTTTTGCAGCTCTAGGCGTGTTTTATCTTGTATCAGCGGTGGAAATAAATAATGGAGCCCTGAGCTAGTCGTTGTCTGGAAACTGACTGATTTTAATCAAGTCTACCAAAACAAACAGTTTTCATCCAGAATTATGCCAGAAGCTTGTTGATGATTACAAAAATATTTAGTATGAATTTTTATATTTGACTCTTTATGAGTGGCGCATTAAATCCATTGCAATTTCAAACTTGTTCATATTATCTTAATTTTTTAAAGCAAGTCACCTTGAATTTTCTGACTGAATTGGAATGACTTGTAGAGTTCGCATAAAAATATATACAGCTTTGGAAGAAATTAAGCTACCACTGCACTGGAACCCATTAAAAACCTCCTGGTTAATCCACTAAATATTGATTTCTGAACTCTTCCCGTGTTAAAACATTAGTATTGTTTCTAAATTAATATGATCTTGTTTTCTTTGCATTACTTAAGGTCTGAAAGCTCTGCAACCATTTCTTATTTTCTGCAAATAAAATATTTGTTTGGGACTTTGGAGACATGTTGCCAGTAGTTCATAGAATAAAGAACAATAATCATTTTATTCAAACAGTAAAATTAGAGGAAAGGATCATTTTAAGTGGCCTCTTAACTTTTTCCAGAGCTGTAAACTGGTTGCAGCTTCTGGATTGAAAGGAAACAAATTGCAGTTCAAGTTTTTAAGTTGTAAAGGTTAAAACTGTAAAAAAAAAAATAAAAAAAAATAAAAAAAAGAAGCCTGATAATGTATTCTGTAGGTTTCAAGGCACAAACAAGGTTGTGTTAACATTGAGGCGTTTTGTTTCTATCTACATCGATTGGTCTGCTGATTTTATCTTCCTCCATCATAAAAGCATCAATCCCTTTTATTCCATCATAAAAATAGACGTTTGTTTAAAATGTGTGTTTTTCTAACCTTCCCCTGAAGATGAAGCAGTTCGCATTGATTTTATGATTCCTCTCATTTTTTCAGGATTATTTTATCTGCACGCTCAAATGGTATATTAAAAACCCCCTGAGTTTTTCAGTAATCACTGTGCAGCTTTTTATTTAGCGATTCAGACTAGCTGGCATTTAAACCAGCTGGAAGTGGCCGTGCAGCACCAGAAAGCATGAGATAATAGCAGCAGTGGTTCATAAGGGAGACACTCAGCCTCTGCTGCACAACTGGACTGGAAATAATATGAATGTGGACAACAGCCAGGAAGCAGAGAAGCCAAATTACTTGTTAGGATTTAGGCGTGGAAAGACCAACTGCACATCTGCAGTCGGAGCTGCCAGGTGAGGATAAAGCGTGGAAGCTATTAAAAAGCAAACTCCTGGAGGAAAAGAAATAATCATTTTGAATATGTGCCATTGTCAACACCAATTTTGCTGGGATTCCTCATGGGTGGTGTGTTTACAGCAGCATAAGTCTTTTATTTAACCAGGAAAGTCCCAGACAGGTACAGCATCTCATCTGCAAAGATATCCTGGGTAAGATGACAGCACACACATAAACAACATAAAACATCAACAGCAACAAAAAATGTAAATAAAAAGCAAAAATATAAAATATGCATCCGCTTTTGTTTTTATTTTTTTTAATCTCACTCAATGAGTTGAGTTTGGTCAAAAGTAGCTGATTGTAGAGCTGCTGTGCTCTGCAAAAACACAAAATCTTACCAAGTATTTTTGGTCTAGTTTCTAGTGCAAACTTAAAGTAAGACAAACTAACTTACAAGTTAACTTTTTATCAATATACAGAGGCTTGTTTTAAGTAAATAATTTCTTAATATTGATGAAAAAGTTCTAGTTCTGTTGGTAAATTACTCCACTGCGCCGTTACCTAGCAACCAAAGCCAAGCCCAACCCATCGCCTAGCAACCAAGTTCTAGTTCCATTGGCAGATTGTTTCACTTATAACAAGACATTTTTCCCATGTTATAGTGGAATATGTACGTTTTAATTAATATTAAGAAATTATTTACTTAAAACAAGCCTCTACATATTTCTGAAAATTTACTTGTAAGTTAGTTTGTCTTATTTGAAGTTTACTATGATATTTGCATTAGAAACTAGGCCAAAAATACTTGGTAAGTTTTTGTGTTTTTGCAGTGTGAATGAGTCGAAGGTCATTTTCTTGACTCAAAAGAAAGATTAATGTAAATTCTGAAAATAAATTGAGGTTTTTTTTTAGCAGCTGCTTGACATTAGACTTGATGAAGAGAGAATCATCAATCATAGATAAAAGATAAATGGAGTTCAGGGTTAAATTAGAGAACGACAGACATCTTGCTTTAGATTTGACAACAGCTTTAGACAGTTTCAATTAAATATTTGTACAACAAAAACAGTTGCTGCGTTTCCATTACAAATATGCAGAAGACTTTGTCAATAGTGTCATAAAAACACAACTTCACAATAGTGGCGTTCTCATCAAATACGAAACAATTAAAATCACATGTGAAAAAGTTTTTTGACACGATAAATCATTAAAAAACATGGTGTGTCATCATCCTCCAACTACTTCCTGTTGTCGTCGTGTTTGTGGTTTGCTCCAGTGACAAGTCATGTGACTTTTGTGATGAGGAAGAAAGTGTTTCCATTGCAGTATTGCGAAATAAACCAAAATGTCAAAAGAAAACATGGAAACTCAATTACAAGCACAACATAATTCCTACTGCAATAAGGATTTATGTCAAAAGTAGCCACAGTTCTGCTGAACCTGACCTGGTATTTTATTTGTTTTCCCGTTTTTATTTTTTACTCTCCAGAGCATTACATTTTGATGGCATGCACTTTCTTTGTGTAGATAAAGCTCTCTGTAATGAGTTTGTGCTGCAAACTTTTCTGCTGCCACCCGTAATCTGCAGACTGCGGCGTGAGTTAATGCAGTCGCCACGAGCCAGATAATGCTCCATCTGTTGAAACCCTGTCACCCCACAGCTCTGCCTTGCTCCCAGCAAACACTGTGACATTGAATCGTTGTTGATAACAAAGCCAAAATGTGCTGGTTCACTGCTTCCTACACCAGGACGTTTACTCTCTCTGTATCAGCTATCAGAAAAAAACCTTCCTAATCTGCTGCTGAAGCCTTCGGTAATACTTTTGAGTCGAACAATGCTGCAGCTGATGGTTGGCTAACATCCAATGCATACCTGTGAAGCTTGGATGTCTTCCAGTAGTAATGAATAATTGAGTAGCATAATGCAACAAGTGGTGAAAGGCCTCGCTGATGCTTTCTGACACCACCCACCTACTGTTTTTATTTATCTCATTTAATGCAACTGATGTTTGCCTGCAGGCGTTTATGTAAAACAGATGTATGGCCTATCTAACACGCCTCAGGTTTCACAAGAAGGTCACGTTTTTGTCCACAAAAGAGGGTTTCACTGCAAAAACACAACATCTTAGCGAGTATTTTTTCTATCTAGTTTCTAGTGAACATCTCAGTTCACTTGAAACTAGCTTACAGGTAACTTTTCAACGTGATATTTGCTTTTTATTTCCTAAAAATTGATCAAAAAGTACTCGATCCACTGACAGATTATTTCACTCATAACATGTGAAAAATGTTTTCTTATAAGTGAAAAAATCTGCCAGTGTCTCCACAATATATAATATATTAAGGAATTATTTCCTTAAACAAGTTACTATGTCTTGCTGAAAAGTTACTTGTAAGTTAGTTCTTATTTCAAGTATTCTAAGATACTTGCACTACAAACTAGACCTAAAATATTTGGAAGGATTTTGTGTTTTTGCAGTGTTTCAAATTAGTAAAGGTTTTGACTAGGTCACTCCAAAACCTCAAGTTTGCAAATGTATGACTGGATGTTTTTCTTAGGAATTTCTGCTAAAGGGAAGAATTTATTAGTTGTAAGTTGTTTCTAAGCTACTAATGCAAGTCAGCCTCAGACCATCACACTGCTATAAAGTTTATCTTTACTGTAACTTTTCTTTTCTAAAATGCCAGATGTGACTGGATAAGCGCTAAACTTCCATCTTTAACTCATCTTTAGATTTTGTGAGAAATTGACCCAGTAATTATTGCAATAAATCAGAATATTGTTGTTTTGAAACAATTTTCAAGTGATATAGTCATAATAATTGCATTAATAATGCAAGTTCACCCTTCCAAAGACAATTAAACTTTAATTTAGTAAGGTTACAGTCTTCAGTCCAGTTTCTGAAACTGGAAGAGATTTCAAATATCCCAAAATAAAGCACCACAACCAAAAGCAATAAATAAAATGGAAATTAAAAAAAAATACATAATCATCAATAAAACTATGTCTGCAAACAAAAAAATGAAATATGAACTCAAATTGAAAAAGTTTATAAAAACTAAGTACTGTGAAAGTTACTGATCAAAAAGTGACATATTATTATATTTAAGCCTTACATGGGTTATTATGTTACCTCAAATAAGTTTTTCACTGTTTTAACAAATATTCAGAGGAGAAAATGACAAGATTATACAAATTAAGTGGATTAAATATGGAAAACTATCCATCTTCAATTACACATAACTAGGCTTGAATCAATTATTTGGATTAATCGTGATTAACTGATTATTCAAATAATTGTCAACTAATTTAATAATTGATTAATCGTTAACTTGAGTACAAAGGCTAAATAAAAACAACATCTTCAGAGCAGTAATTAAGCCAAAACTGAACAGATATATATATATTATTTTGCAGTTTGGTTTGAGCCAAAGCTCTGCTGGTTTTCAAAGTGAGAGTTTGTTCTCTGCGTAAATCCAGTCAGAGATTCGGAACATGTTTGCATGCCCTCCGGCTTCTTTCCAACACTTTCTAATATTGTGTCAAACTGTGCTGGGCTGAGAAAAGACGGCATTCAAACCGGGGAATCATTAGCAGTCAAACTAGGCCTTAACTGCTAAGCCAAAATAACGATCGCACTCAAGGACTGAGCTTGGCACACATTCCTCTTTTCTTTCTCTCTGCCGCTTTCTCCCCTCTTCACTTTTGATTCCACAAGACACAGAGGCTGACATCTTTGAAAAATGACCTAAAAGCGAAAGCGTAAGGCAGACAACAGGAAAAAGAGGAGCAAGGGGAAGGATTTTAGCACCACAAGGGGCTTCAGTATTAGCAGGGAGGAAAAGGCTTCAAAGCTGTCAGTGATGCCCAAGGGCCCAAACGGCAGAGAGCGGTCGGGATGCAGAGCAGGAAACGCGATGGAAGCAGGTCGGGCTCCAATGAAATGTTCCGTTTATCCACTTCCTCTCAGCATGTTGAATGTAAAGATAAAGTCACCTGTTGATGAATGTGTTACAGCTATCATCTCTGACAGTGTGATATAAATAACTGGTAATTTCCGGGTCTTTATCAGAGCCGTACGGCAGCAATGATTGGACCTTTTCTACCTGCTAGTTCCTGTCTGCAGCCAGTCAGAACCGCCGTTCTGACTGAGCTGAGAAAATAATAAATACAATGCAAATTATAGTGTTGATGTAAATTAACTGGATTAAATATGAACAACTATGCAGTTTCAATCAAAATTTTGCTAATAAATAGGGCTGAAACAATTAATCATGATTAATCGATTACTGAAATAATAATTAACTGGAGAATATAGACTCAAAGAACGCCATTTATTGAAAAAAACAACATATTCAGAGTAGCAAGTAAGCTGGTAGTGTACAACAAATATATTATTTCCCATTTAAGACTAAAAAAACGTATTTGCCTGTAAATCTCTTCTACCCAGAATTAATCAAATCTCAGAGTTTTAGCTTCACCTGATTCAGATTCTTGTATTTTACTCAAAAACCTTTTATTTTCTTATTTAAAAAGGAATTTAATTACTATTTACTTGCATTTTAATGTATTTCTAATGTATTAAAAAGACTAAAGTGGTTAAGAGCAAAATCTGTAGAATGTGGCATTTTTTTTAGTCCAATTAATCGAATAATCATCAGAATAACCGATAGATTAAAATAATCACCATGAAAATACTTCTGTAATCATTAAAACACAAAAAATTAAAAGTAATATTTACACCTCTGATGATTTGACCTAAACGTTTAAAATCCAGGCATGTTTAAACGTTTTATTTTTAAATATTAGATTCAAACTGCTCCTATTATTTTTAATGAAATCACTACCACATTAAAGTGGAGCCTGAAAAAAATAATAACATTAAGCTTGTTTGGATTTGTTAAGCCATAATTGATAAGCTGATAATAAAATATTAGGTTTCAGTGTGATGTTTTAGGAAACGGAGTCTTTTGCAGCTTACCTGACTCACCTGAGTTCAGTTTTATTCCTGATGCTGTGGACTGAATAGCTACTTTGCTGGAGGCGTGCATCGTTTCATTAGCCTGTAAATTACAGACTGAGATCATTTCCCAGTAATGCTTTAACCTTTCATTGACCTGAATGGAGACATAATACTTACAGAGCTGTCATAAATCTAAATGCTACAAAAATGAGCATAGAGATGATTTACTAAGACATTTAATTACATCAAGGTTTAGATCCATTCAACCAACTTTATTACATATAAAAAGATTACAGATGCCTCAATAAGACATACTTACACTTGAACCAAGATTATTAAAGAATATTAACCCATAAAATGAAGAATTAAATGTATAATTAATCATTGAAAAAACTCACAAAAGGTACAAATGTTTTTTTTTTTCTCTACAAACTGTTTTTAAAAAGTTTTGAATATTGCAAATACCCTAACTGATTAAAACTCCAGCACTAATTCTGGAGTTTAATCAGATTTTTAAAAACACAAAGTAAACGGTTTAAAGAACTTTATCTGATTCAGGCTTCACTTCTGCTCCTGCAGTTACCAAATTATTATCTCAGCATAAAGAAGGTGGGTTGCCGGAAAATATGTTTTCAGGTGTCAATTTTGACAAAAATGTTAAATTTAAATGTTAAATTTTTTTTTATCTCAAACTCAGATCTCAAATTGATGATTGATTCTGTCAGACTTGGCAGATTAAGAAGTTTTGAAAGGTTTTCTTATTTTTCTTACTGAATCCACCCAGCTTGGCTGTCAGAGAAGGAGGAATCAGGAGGGACTGATCAACCAATCAGAGGGAGAGTTGGGGTAACACAATATCTAGGTTGGGTGTTTCAACATTTTACCCGGAGAAAAGAGACTCTTGAGTTGTTTCTGTGCGTCACACATGTATTTTTTAAGTAAATACCTATATTTATTTTCAGAGTGTTTCAGGCGTCAGACAGTTGTTTGGGAGGTCGACCAGATCAGTGCCGTAAATCCACGTGTTGTGCTTCATTTCTACTCAGTGATGCAGTGCTGCTGTCTCTTTGTCATGAGCGACAGGCTGCAGGCGGTTTGAGTGAGAGATGAGATGCGGTATCTAAACGACTGAACCTCAAGGCGGGCAGCTCGGACTGGAAAATGGAATAACACACACACGCACACACAAACACACATGAAAGCATGGCTATTATTGTGGGGACTTTCCATCGACTTCCATTAATTTCCACAGCCTTATCCTTATCCTTATCCTTATCCTAACCAAAACTCAATTCACACCTTAGTCCTAAATCTAACCCCTGACCCAAAAACAGCGTTTCCCTTTGTGGGGACCAGGCTTCAGTCCCAGTGAGTAGTGAGTCCCAATAACGTCGTATGTATCAGGCAAATGGTCCCCATAAAGTATTAAAAACAAACGCACATACAGACACATGCACATGTACACACACACACAAACACACACACACACACACACACGCACACACACACACAAACACACACACACACATAACCTACTGATCCCACACAGTCCAGCCCATCACCCACCCACTAAATTTGTATCTCTCGCTCTCTCCTCGTCTCATTTTCCGTCGCGCTGCCGGTGGCTGTGTGCAAATTCACTTACTGTGCAAATGGAAAGCAGATCTGCACCGTACAGTTTCATTTGGTCTCATATTCCTGCTGCAGGAGAGTCTCTTCATGCTGCTCTCCAGCACGTTTCAGATTAGATTAGAGATTATTCATGCAAACTGATGCACAAACAATTCATTCCAGACTCACTCTCACTGCTGCATCTCACTACCAAGGCTTGTGTCGTCCGCTTTGGGTTGGATGCTGTGCAGAAACTTTAACTAGAAGCTGAGTTTGAATGTTCAGAACATCATATTTTTAATTAAATCAGGTTTAGCACGAACAAACATCTTCTTCCCAGAAGGAGGCGGATAGATTGAGATTTTTTTTGGTGCTATTTCTGAATAAATCATAAATGAGAAATGTCTTTACCTTTCAGGAAAACCAATTTTCAGGACTGATTGCTTCTCATTTTTCTCTCCTTACAGATGCGAAGCACTCGAGGTGTTTCTGTTTGGCCTGTGGGATTTGTGGGTGGCCGAACATATGAGCGCCCCCTGGTGTCCGGGGGCAAAGTGGTTGGTTGGTACACTGGCTGGAGGCCGGATAGACCCTTTGCTACTGACATGGCAGGTAAGAAGCAAAATGGAGAGATAATGAGACTGACTTTTTCTGCCTCATTGGAAGAAAAATGTCTTGTGTTTCAGGTAACAAGATGCTAAGAAGTGATTATATATTCAATATCTAACCTCAAATATTCAAAATAATTCAACACAGTTGTTGCTAAAGGCAAAGTAGCTCTCAGGGTGCATTCACACCAGCCTTGTTTGGTTCGTTTTCGTCAAATGCTGGTTTGTTTGGCGATGTGTGAATTCGCAATCAAAGTCTGATGTAAATCAAAAAAGCAAACTCTTGCCACCTAAGAACCTGGATCTCGGTTTGGTTGAAGTGAAACTGGTGCAGTTTGAATGCAGATGTGAACACCAAGTGGACCAGAAACCGCTCCAAAAGCAGGAAGTGGACTACAGCGCAGGGTATTGTGGGTAACTACAACCAAAACAAACGCGAGAGTCCAGCGCTAGCAAGAGAAATGACTTGAAAGGCAAATATTTTGTCTTTCGTAATGATAAAATTCTCTTTTGTCATTACAAAAGACAAAAGATAAATCCTACAACCCCTAAAATTTGACGCCATTTTTGTTCACATTTTGGAAAAGAAAAACGGAACAAAAGTTTCATTTTTGGTTCCAAATCGAACCGGACTGTCAGGTGTGAAAACATCCTCGAACATGGTTCTGGGGGAATTTTGCTGCCATTCAGGTTTCCAGCAGCCAAACAACAGAATCTCAGTCAGTTTTGCCTTGATTCCTTTCTTTTCTGTAATAAATGTCCAGCTATGCTTCGTTTTATCATCCCATTGATGACCCAACTTCATTTGCCTCCCATTCAACTCTAAACACTGTGAACTCCAATGACTGCTGGAAAGGACAAATGTTCATTCTTGTTGGTTGTGCAGGAGGCTCTACTTATGCGTTTCAAAGATGCACAGCTGTACAATTTTGCATTTGTTTGTAGCCATTTTGACGCACCAAGTTGGGGAGTGTGGCCAGCAGCCACCTCTTTGGATTTAAAGCAACAGGAGGCCTTCAAGCAGCTCATAGGAAGAACTGAGAAGAGTAAACTCTCTCCACCAAATCTAAGAATGATTTGGTGCAAGCAATGTAACAAACATGTTTGGTAGACACATCCTAACCCCTTCAAGGAAGCAAAATAGGTCACAGTTGCTCTAGAGCAGGAAACTCTTGTTTCTACAGAGCTGATCATACTGATCATAGACACCTGAACATGTTGTAAAATGTGGGAGATAAATTAGAAACAAGCCAGTTTCTTCATTTTAACTTTCTAGTCCTTTACTGAAAATAAAACCATTCTTTCTTTTTCAAGTTCTCAGGACTCGTCGATTGAACAGCTGAAATCAGACTGAATATTTTTGATTTGTTTGCTGCCAGCTGGGGAAAAACAGATACTGAGTTGTGCTCTCTCCTTCCTAGCATGTCCACACGAATCACGCTGCTTTCTATTGAGCTGCTATTTTCTTTTCATGGATTAATTTGCCATAAAATGAGATCTGATCTTTCCAATTAAATGTTCCAACTGTTACTCCTCCACAGAGGAGCTGCTACGCGTCTTTGCTTCATAGTTTATTCCTCTGATAAATCACTAGGCGGGATTCAAGAGCCTCGCTTAATAAAACGGTGCTGATAAGCGACAGAGTAAACAGTTTCAGGATAACTGATTGTGAAAAATCCATCACCTGATCATGTCTCTTGCTTCAGCGTTTAAAAATATCTCATCAAACACAGAAACGGTTAGAAAGTATTTGAGTTTTTGAATAATATTAAATAAATTATGACATTACTAAACAATTTACAAGAATCAAATCTGAATTTGTAGATTAAAATATATTCAGGAAGGGCTGGTTCTAAAGTTCAGCAGATGCATTTGATCCACTAGCAAATTTTGTCATCAGGTTTGCACACATTTCAGGAATCATTTTGGTCATTTTTTGTTTTCTGCACTGCTGCTTTCCAAATCAAAGCTTCAGCTCACTGCACACACCTACAGGATTGAAACTCAGACATTTCTGAGATTCAAAAGTCCAAAATTTGCAAGAAAAACTCAAACGGTGTCAGAAGTCGAAAACATTCCACAATTGGAAATGTTTTGAGCTTTAAAATTCCAGCACTTTCAACCTTTGAAGCTCAGAATTTTCCAAGTTTCTTTTAGAATTTTTCTGGGATTTATCTCAACATTTCTGGTCAATCTGGTCAATCTCTCTGAGTTCTGAGAACAGACACTTTTTGTTGTTTCTTTTGTCTTTAAAATTGTTATTAAAAGTGTTTTGGACAGATTTAAGGATGTAATC